>NW_027204495.1:0-26735 GCF_024711535.1 Dipodomys merriami
GGCTGGGCTGAGATCAGGAGCCCCAAAGCCTTGTGAGGTTTCCTCCCAGGCAGGAGGTCTATGGCGTTGAGAAACCCCATTATTCCTAGGAAGGTTAAGCTATCTGAGCACAACCTTGCCTTGAAAAAGGGAGCAGCTGCCAACAGTTAGAGCTAGACAAAAGGTCCTCAGTGAATCCAAATAGAGAGGTAAGATTTGGGGGGACCCTAAACATTAACTCCATTGAAGAGGCAAGATCTCTGGAGAAATCTGAACAGCAAAACATATGCAGTAGGAAGACAAATCAATTCCTTCATCAGAAAGGGAGTATAGCTCAAAGATAAAATACATGATTCTCTCACACGAGGCTGTGGGATCAATCCTTATCACAGAATAAAAGAATAAACGGATAGATAAGACAGATAAATAGGGAAAGAGGATAGGATGGGGAAGGGAGAGCGATGAAGGAAAAGAGAAGAAAAGAAAAAGAAAGAAAGGAAGAAAGGAAGGAAGGAAGGAAGGAAGGAAAAGAGAGAAAGAAAAGAGCAAGAAGGAAAGAAGAAGGGAGGAGGGAAGGAAGGAAGGAAGGGAAGAGAAGAGAAGGAAGGAAGGTAGGAAGGAAGAAAAAGACAGACAAACCTCTCAGGAGGCTGTGATCCAAGATCTAAAAATCAAGGTTCAAAGCCAGCATGGGCAGAAAAGTTCCATCCTCAAGACTCTTATCTCCAATTAAGCAGCAAAAATTCAGAAATGGAGCTTTGACTCAAGGGGGTAGAGTGTCAGCTTTGAGCAGAAAAGCTGGGAATGTGAGGCCCTGAGTTCAAACCCCAGTACCAGCACAAAGAAGGAAGGAAGGAAGGAAGGAAAAAAAGAAGGAAGGACTATAAAAGGCACAAAAGGAAGAAAAGACATAGAAAAGCTGAGCTGCAAAGACTGTTAGCATCTAGTCTCTGATGATTAACAGGAACTCAGGGCCTTGGAAAGGAGAAAAAACAATGACCAGCAATGACTTGGGATGTTATAAGCCTTTGGAAGCAAGAAGTGTTGAAGCGTATTTTTGACAAACATAATCAATAAAGAATAATTTCTTGCAGTCAACTTATATCAGTGAAATGACCAAGGCCTTCTCTGAAGAACAAGAAAAATAAGGTTTATAAAATGCTGCCTTTGATCACAGTAAAACAATAGCGCAAGCTGCTTTATGTGCCTGGGCATTGTCCCTGAGCTTTTGAATTCAAAGCTAGCACTTTACCACTTGAGCCAAAGCTCCATTCAAGGCTTTTAAATTTTTAAATAGTATTTTCTTTAAGTAGTTGTACAAAAGAGTTGCCATTTTACAAAGCACTTTATGAATACAATTCATCTTGATCGATGTCACCCTTTTCCACATTCTCACCAATCTCTTCCAACCCACTGTGTCTTCTGACTTTTTTGATAGTTCACTGGAGATAATAGTCCCATGGACTTTTCTGCCCAGGCTGGCTTTGAACTGTGATCCTCAGATCTCAGCCTCCTAAGTAGCTAGGATTATAGCATGAGCCACCAGTGCTAGGCTTCAAAACTACTTTTGAAGTGACTCATGTCTAAGTCAATGATTTAGTCCTGAACAGAAACCATTAGAATGGTCTCTGGTTAAAAGAAGGTCCCTTGTGTGAGCCAGAAGCTACCACCCAAGCCACAGAATAAATCATCCTACCATCCCAGAAGAACTGGTGTGGCATGGGAATACAGAATTTGACATTGTAACACAAAACACAAAGCTGCAAAGAAATGTACACTTCTGGTTGGCCACAACTGTCCACAGGTCCAGAATTGCAGGTCACAACAGAAGTTCTCTGATAGAAAGTCCAAAATAGTCAGTTTTATGGACATACAAAGCAGTCATTCCTAGCCTACCATCACATATTTTCATTTTTATGAGAATAAAATGGGAAAAATTCCCATAATCATGTACCATCATAAACACTGAGAAAAAGTACAATGTTTAAACACCCATATGAGTGTTAGGAATCCAAAATATGTACAGAAGATAGCTACAGACACCATTGGCATATTGAAACAAAAATCTAGAGTGCTTCAGAGCCTAAGATGTATGCATGTAATCCAGGACTTGGAAGGTGGAGGCAAGATATCTCAAGTTTGGGAGACCCTGTGTTACATAGTGAGACCTGGTCTCAGACAAAACAAACTAACCATAACTAACAAAGAAAAGCTGACCCATCAGGGTAGTTCAGGCCCAGCCTGGCCAGGGCTCTCATTCCTGACAATCAGTAAGGTAAGTCTTGTGGGAGAGTATAGAATAGCTCAGTTCAAGATCAACATCTGGAGCCAGGCATCCGTAGCTCCTGCCTATAATACTAGCTACTCAAGAGGCTGAGATCTGAGGATTCTGGGTTGAAGCCAGCCTAAACAGACAAATCCAAGAGACTCTTATTTCCAATTAAGTAGCAAAACAAACAAAAAAAAACCCCAACAAACTGGAAGTGGAAGTGTGGCTTAAGTGGTAGAGCCCTAGCCCTGTGCAAAAATGCACAGACAGTATCCAGGCCCTGAGTTCAGGCCCTCATATTAGCATGCATATACACAAGTCAGCATTAGGGCTACATGCAGAATATCTTCCCAAGTGTCTAGGGGCTTCTTTTCTTCTTCTTTGACTCACTAAATGCTCAGGGGTCTGGACCTGTTTCACATTCCTGCACAGAATCTCCCAGGGGGATTCAGGCTGGGTGGCTCTCTTGTGACATTGTACCATCGCATAGATGGCTCAGAAACTTGAAATGGTAGTCCCGCTGCCTCCTAAATTCCACTAAAGCTCTCATTAGTTTAGGACAACTGCTCTTCAAGGACTTACATTGCCATGTTCATGCATTAAGTTTTTCAATTCAGTCCCCTGGGAACTTTGCCAGTTTCCAGCTTGCTCTTGGAGTTCTGTATGTGGCCTTTCTCCCTGGATTTGCTACCCTGACCACAACCCTGCCACCATCACTACCTAGCAGTAGCTAAGGATTGTTCTCCAAGGCGCGCTTGAACCCCATCTCATGGGTTCCCCTTACACTTTTGGGCTCTATGACAGTTGTCAGGCTGTACTTTGTATTTGTAGTTATTTGTTACTGTTTGTGAAGCTGAGCTATGAGGATTGGCTTATGTCTTCATATTTGTTTTCAATGACTGCCATGTATGCTGGGCACAGGCAGAACTCAAATTTGTTGGCTTTAGGCAAGTCATTGCATTTCCCAAAGCCTTAGGATCCCATATTTGCAAAATGGGGCTAATAATAGGGTCTCCATTATAGGGCTCATGAGTGGAGTTATGTGGATTCCCAAATAAAGGGCTGAGTGCATAGTTGATATAGAGAGAGCAATAGTTGCTCCTAGTATCAACATTACATTCAATAATAGCCATATATTTAAAACTGTAACAGTCTCTTTTACAGTTTGGGTAGATAGCTCCCAACTTTCTTGTCTATTGAAGAGCACTTATCATATTTATTATGCTGGTACTGGGACTTGAACTCAGAGCCTAGATGCTTTTCCTTAGATTTTTCACTCAAAGGTGGTGGTACGTTACCATTTAAGCCACACCTGCACTTCTGGCTGGTTTGGGTGGTTAATTGGAGATCAGAGTTCATGTACTTTCATACTTGGGTTGGCTATAAGCCTGGACTCTCAGATCTTAGCCTCCTGAGTAGCTTAGATTACAGGTGTGAACCACCATTACCATATCTGATATTCTTAGCCCTTCCTGTAATCAAACTCATCTGGGGAGCCTTTGAAACCAATAATGTTTCAGCTTCCAGAAACCCTCCAGTGGGTAATCCCAGCTAGTGACTAATCTTTATTATCCCAAGTGTTTCCAGACAGATTTACAGGGGAGCCGCTGTAAATCCTTAGAGGGTGAGTTGGCCAACCTTGTCAGGCAACCCTTTATTTCAATAGCAAATTGCTACAGTTTGGTGGGAAGCCAATCTCCAGAATATTCCACTGTTAATATCAAGAGAAGTATAGTCTTCCTTTGTTGTTTAAATCCACCAATGGTCCTCGGGGCCACGGTCTCATCCTGACCCAGCATTTTGAATACTTATTTTGGTTTTACTTCCTCTTACCATAATAGAAAAGTTATTTGTTTGGAATAATTTACCACAGAAAATACTAAGTATATCTCATAAGCAAGCTATGTCAGAAACATAAACAGACACATACAGCCACAGCATCAGAGTAACAATAAGTTCACATGCCGAGTTAATGTTGTTGGCTCTAATTCAAAGTACTATTGGTTTCACTTGATATTTCTGGCTGTTGGCAATCAAGGTTCTTTTCTTTTCTTCCTAATCTTAATTACTAATAATCACTCTAAGATCATGTTATACTTCCCAATGATCTATAGGCTACAGAATGGTCAAGAAAAAGTTAAAGTGACACAGCTATGAAGAGAGTCAGTGGAGGTGGTTAGAGAAGGAATTCATGGCTGGAGTCACAGAGCTGATTCAAGGGACAGAACAGACTCTGGCTAAGCTTAGTGAGACTGTTTGAAATCAAAGTAGGTCTCATCAAGCAAGGGGATCATGGTGAGCTGAAAACCTGAAGTCAGAGTCAGGAGGTCATCACTTGTCAAGCCTGTGAAGCAGGCACAAGATGTTCTGATGACGGGCTGGTGGTTACTGTCATATGCCCTCATTAGGTATCCTTCCTAAGGACTTGAACTCAGGGCCTGGCATGGTCTCTTGGCGTTTTTACTCAATGCTAGTACTCTATCACTTGACCCTCGGCTCCATTTCTCACATCTTGCTGGTTAATTAGATATAAGAGTCTGGCAGACTTTCTTGTATAGGCTGGCTTTGAACCAAGATTGCCAGCCTCCTGAATAGACAGGATTACAGGTGTGATCCTAGCTGTGACCTTCCTTTTCTGTGCTTCAGAGGAGGTGTAGCATCATTCCTTGGATGAACAAACTAATGGGCCTGTTTTTTCTGATACCATTTTGACACTGCCATATGTGTGTGTGTGTTCTTGAGTTGATATGATAAGTTAACAAGTGGTAATATTTTGTTTGTGTGCAAAAGTTGTTTATCAGTCTGCCTTGTGGTTTGTGTTGGACAGATGGTGATTGTTTACTTTGTACAAACAGGTGAAGAGTCATTTTGCCTCAGCATTCTCACTTAAAATGGAGCACACAGCTGTTTTATAAGGAGTTACTCAGGGCAAAGAGTAAGATGCTTGTGTTGGGTCCTGTGAATGACCTAAAAGTCCCTCATGTAGAATCTGTAGCCTTTGATCTAAGCTATTGTTTGCTGCAGTCCCTTTGCAAACATTTGGGCTCCAGAAAAGAAAAATCTCATTAATAAGCACGTATGGAAGGCAAACTGTCCCTCAAACAGTCAATGTCTTCTATAATCTTGAAAGCAAACAACCTAATAAACAAACAAACCTAGGTGACCACCTTATTCTTGTTTCAGTAATAAAGTAATACTAACAACTCCGAAATTCCTTTTGGGACTAAGACTGAACCAATGGTCAACCAGGCCATCCCCTTGACCTGTGACTATTTTAACTCTGCATACCTTTCTCACCTCCTACCCCAAATTCTCCCTATTTAACCTGAAGCCAATGTCTGTACCCCTGATGGTGGGAGATGTACTAACGGGTTGTCTTCCCATGGCTGCCGTGGAATAAATCTCCTTCCTCTGCCCTTCACTTGTCACTTTGCTAACTTGGAATTCTTGGACTTTGGGCCTGGGGTCTAAAAACATGGTCTCAAAAGCACCACCAGAAAGCTACTATTCTATTCAATGTGGAGTAACTTAGATCAGGGATGAGTACTAAAATTAATGAAATTAATTTTTAAAAAACACAGGTCGTAGGGCATAATGGGAGTTGTTGGACACCTAAAGTTCTAATGCTCTTGTTCATTTGTCCTCCACGGCCCATTGTGAAAGGTGGGCTTGAATCCTGTCTTCAATGAGCCGGCAGGGCCTATTAGAGGCGTGAACCTGCCTGAGCAGATGGCAAAGAGGGCAATTGGACTGCTGATAGAATGATTTGGATTTCCAGCTCTTGTTTCATAAAACAAAACAAAACACCCCCCCCAATTTTGGTTCATAATTATATTATGAAGCTGATAGTTCTTACCAGGCATTGGATTTCAGTGGGATTTTGGCCAAAGTCAGGACTGGAGAATTAGTATCACTGTGGCCAAGCCTGGGGTGCTGAGTCAGAGTTGTTCTGCTGACTCAGTTCTGTCTTTAAACTACAGGATTTATGTAACATCAGAGGAGTTGAGACTAGGGCTTGCCAAGATGGAGGGGTGGGGGGAGGGTGTGGGGGGAAGAAACCAAGCTGATTAAATTTGAGACTTGTCAGATAATGCCCAAAGGCAGTGGAAATGTGATCCGAGGGGAGGGTGGTTGAGATATAAGAAAGCCCCATTGTAAGAAAACTGCTGTGAAACCACTCCTGTCCAGAATCCACCATTTCCCTTAGAGCCTTTCTTCCTTTGGTCCCTTAGATGCTTATGGTTTGGGGATGGTCTGTTATGGTTGCTGTTGTTTGTCTCACAGACTAGGGGATGTGACTTAAAATTCCAAATGTAAGCCTGGTACCAGTGGCTCATGCCTATAATCCTAGCTAAGATGAAGGATGTAGTTTAAAGCCAGCCCAGGCAGGAAAGGCCATGAGACTCTTATCTCCAATTAAGTACCCTTCCTCAAAAAAGAAGTAGGAAGTGGAGCTGTGGTTCAAATGGTAGAGTATTAGCCTAGAGTATGAACTCAGGGACAGTGCTCAGGCTGTGAGTTCAAGCCACAGGACTGGCACACACACACACACACACACACACACACACACACACACACACACACACATATCCAAATATTAAGGTTCATAAAACATTGAAGTAACTTTAAGGATTGGCTCCATTCACTCCAGAGACTGAGCTTTGGCTTAGGTAACCTCTCATACACCTAGGAGGACCCAAATCCTAGATCACATTTGGAGTTATTCCTCCATACCTCAAATGCCTTCACCTATGCCAGACATGCCAACTTAAAAGTTTAATGTATGGACTCTGAACTTAATTTTTATTTTTTATTTTTTTTGGCTGGTCCTTAGGCTTAAACTCTGGGCCTGGGCAGCACTGTGCTTGAGCTTTTGTGCTCAAGGTTAGCATTCTAACACTTGAGCCACAGTTCTACTTCTGGATTTTAGGTGGTTAATTAGATATAAGTCTCACAGACTTTTCTTCCCTGGGCTGGCTTCAAACCATGATCCTTAAATCTCAGCCTCATGAGAAGTTAGGATTATAGATGTGAGCCACCAGTGCCTGGCTCCTGAAAATAATTTTTACAGATCAGGAAACTAATGCCTGAAGTGGCTAGGTAAGTTACCTTGATCATATATGCCTGTAACAGAGAAAACACCAGTGTTTAAGTTCCAGTCACCTTCCATTTGCTGGCTTCCATGTCGGAAGCCAGCAAATACCAGTCTGTCATCATGATGGCCCAAGGTTGCAGGAGGCTGATTCTTGGTCATATGACCTATGGTTTTATCTCAATTGGTGGGGACATGAAAAATCTGTCTAGGCACCAGCTACACAAACAAACAGAGGAGTGAATGGAGCCTGGGAGAGCCAGCCAGAAGGGCATTCTTAGTGTATGAAGTCACTAGCTTTCAGGGCAATCTACCTGTGGAACAAGGTTGACTGCCATTAACAAGGCTCTCCAAAGACTTGTAATTGCAGCAGAGAAAACCTGAAAAATCTACCAAACATTCTGCAGCTTCACTCTGCTCTTTAAACTCAAATATTTGTTTTGCATCAGGAAATGGCTCCAGGCACTGGCACCATCTAGCTAAGTGCCTGATTACAGGGCCACGTGCCCAGCTAAGTGCCCAACAGTGATTCAGGATTTCTCCTGTCTTAGCCCCTCCTCTAATGGACACCTCTTTACAACACTGGCACCTGAGTCAGAACTGGTCTGGTGTCTTCCTGGAGCCAGGAAACCCAACCCCTTCCCCCCACCCCTTCCTCCTGCCATTGTCCTTAGAGTGGTTGAGTGCCAAGGGTGGTTGAGTGCCCCCTACTGGAAGTCTTACCTTGTACCTTTGTGCTTGCATTTCTCAGCCTTGGACTCTAGAGGTGGGTTCAAAGGCTCTCTGTCTCCATCTTTAAAGAGGTGCTACTTGTTTAAGCAGCTCCAGGGCTGCTGGGATCCTCAGGGTGAGGGAGAGTCCTCTATGGGGCTGTGGGCATATAGGCTACCAGTTCTAGGAGTAACCAAGAAGTGGTCCCCAGAAAGAGAGAAGAGAGAGGGAGAAGAGAGAGGAGAATGAGAAGGAGGAGGAGGAAGAGGAGGAGGACCAATAGAGGGAAGGAAGGAAAGACAGAAGAAAGGAGAGCAAGTGAGAAAGAAGAAAGGGAAGGGAGAAAGAGAGAAAAGCAAAGGGGAAGGGAGGAAGAGAAAGAGGGAGGGAAGAAGACAGAGAGGTAGAGGAAAGAGAAAAAAGAGGGGGGAGAGAAAGAGGGATGAGAGAGAGAGAGCCCTAACACAAAAGGTTAAAAAATGAAGTTGGTGATGTGGAAGCTTGTGCCCCAGCTTGGACTCCTGTCTGTAGCACCTGCCCTGGGGGTGGGGTAGGGAGAGAGCCTTTCATTCCACAATTCATAATAGTACTTTTAACTTCCAGATGCTTCTGAGAAAAACCAGGGACCTTCAAATCCATCTAACCTAGAAGTGACTAATATAAATCCTGTGCTGAGACTGATAAAAGGATTTACAAGATCTGGAAAATGTCTAGTTACCACCCAATTTTGCCCAAGACTTATCTCCTTCTACTAAAACTCAAACATTAGACTTTTAAAGTAGGTAGAATTCCTACCCCCACCCCGACTCTTTCCCCTGGGGACTCTATCATCTCTTTTAGCATTGTCATGGGACTAGGCCTGCAGGCTGTCTATTAAGCCAGGTCTTCAGAGGGGACTTTCCTAATGTTGACCAAATACTGATGAACTTTAGAGAGTCATCTGATCTGGGAGCTGGAAGAGGTCCAGAGCTCAAGTCCAACACTCACACTCCCATGGTTCAGATAAGAAGCCGGGCTTGAGATTTAGTCTGGGTTTCAAAAACCCTTTCTGTGGCTTTGTAGGGGTAGCATAGGGCCTTCTTGTCTGGTGTAGCTTGCTCTAGCCAGTGTCACAGGATGAGAGCAGACCTCCCTTTTTTGGCTCTCATGTGATAGAAACTCTGCTTGACTAATTAGAACCACCTCTCTAGAACTGCCATATAGATGGCTGGCGTTAATTTAACACAGGCAAGCATTTTCTCTCTAACGGAAAGGAATAATACAGATGGGTCACACAAGAAAGACCAGAGTCTGATATTTAATAAAGGTTACCTTCTCTCACATTTGAAAGAAGATCTGGGAGAGAGTTTAAATGGAAACCTCGTACCATTTCTTAGATTCTGGTGCAGAGAGATCTTGCTTATTTTATTGTTGTTGGTGGATTGTTTTTTTGTGGGTTTTTTTTTGGACTTTTTTGTGTTTCATTTCCTTGTACTTGGTGGGGATGTGGACTATGTTTTAGGAAAAATATGGGTTTCTTTGGGTGACAGTCGTGGAGAAGGATTCCACACAAACACAAGCATAAGACACTCAACTGCACACATGCACATACATATCTTCACATGCCATACACACACACACACACACACACACACACACACACACACACACACAAAGCCACAACAGCAGGCATACATGCACTAGTATATAGGACACATACACACACACACACACACACACACACACACACACACACACACACAAAGGGATCTGAGTGGCCATAGGCTCTGAAGTTTGTTCCCAGTGGCTGGCTCAGCAGAAAATCTGGCTGAATTGCAAGAGTGTGTTTGGAAGGTGGGCGTTGTGGTGAGCAAATATAGTTCTCAGGTTCAGGAAAACACCAAGCAAAGGAAAGCCAAGGGAGGGAGAAAGATTTTCTTTTTTTTTCTGGCATCAAGAATAACTTCTAAAGTTGAGGCAGAACTTCACCTATTAACCTTGAGTTCTCAAGCCGCAGAGTCTCAGCTGAACTTGGTGCCAGCCTGCCAGGCACGCCCTTGGCTGGCAGCTGTGCTAGCACTTTTTGTTAGCAACATATGTTCTGAATCCACCAGGACTGCCATTGCCCAGGAGACAGCAAAAATCTACAACTTGAGAGTCATCATAATATCAGAATGTTTAGAGTCCTATCAGCGTGGGTCATATGACTTCTGAGATTAATTGTTCTTCCTTCAAATTATGTCTAAACAGCAAATTGAAGCTTGTGGGGTATGGGGTGGGGAATAATTCAGAGGATGCTCTAATTTAGAAGGGAGAAGTAAAATTAATGCTTTCTTCAAAACTCTCACTAGTTCCTGAGATTTTAGTGTTGCTAAAATCCAATATGTATAACCAAGGATATCCTGTGGGAAATAGCTTGGGAAGTTAATGCTATGTTGACCAACCTAAATAGCATGACAGAATGCATTCAGACACTACAAAATACAGATAGGGGATTAGATTTGGTTCTTCTGAATTAAGGAAGCAAATTTTTTAAGAGAAGAATTCAGCATTTTCTGTAAAATGAGTTGGATACATGACATAAGTCATGAAAGACAGAGGGAAAGATAGTGCTTTTGGAAAATAAAGTTGAATGATCTCAATCTAGATTTTACAACTCCTCAGGGTAGTTTTGATTTTGTCAATAGGTTTAAAGGACTTAACAAAAATGTCTTAAAACAACATTAAATCTTTTAAAGTTTTACATTAGATGCCATGGTGGCTTTGTAGATTCTGGGAGATTACAATATTCAAACAGCTGTGGGACATTTCAAGCCGGGAAGTACAGTCAAGGCTGAATTGGATTTAGTTTCAGCTCTGAGCTGGCTTAGATTTGCTTCACCCCTTTGTGTCAGTCAGCTTTTCATTACTGTAGCAAAATACCTGATAACCAACTTATGAAGAGGAAAGATTTATTTCAGCTCACAGTTTTGGAGGTTTCAGTCCATGACCAATTGGCCCTATTGTTTTGGGATTGAAGTAGCTCAGTACAGCATAGTGTGAACATCCAGTAGGACAAACCATTCACCTCATCACCAGGAAAACAAAAAACAGAGAAAGAGAACAGCCCTCCAAGGACATACCCCAATGATCTGACTTCCTCTCTCTAGGCCCTGCCTCTTAAAGGTTCCATTGTCTCCACTACCAATAAGCTGGAGGCCAAGCCTTTGACACAGGCTTTTGGAGGACATTTGAGATCCAAACTTCAGACTTCTTTAACTGCTTCAGTAGAGTCTCCTTCCAGGGTCATAGAGATGACAGACATCTGGGTTTCTCAAGACCTATTAGGTTAAAACTACTCTTAGAAATAGATGATGTCATTTAACATAATCCCCATACAATGATACCATTTAGTTATCAAATTTATTTTCTTCCCCCCAAGTATCCTGCAGATGCTTTAAAGTTCTGAGTAGGTTGATGAAAGAAAATGTAGGGAAGGAAATGGAGTGCAATAGTTCTAAGTTTTCTATGCAATTTTTTTCTTTGGCTGAACTTAATTCTAAATGATATAGCATCCAAAGTAAGGCATAGATATAGGGACAAGAAACACTTTATTTTGTTTTCATTGAAAATACTGGAGCTTGAACTCAGGGTCCTGTGCTCTTGTTTGACTTTCTCACTCAAAGCTGGTGCTCTACAACTTGAGCTACACCTCCACTTCTGGCTTTTGGCTGGTTAAGTGGAGAAAGGAGTCTCCTGGATTCCAACTTGGGCTAGTTTTGAGCCAGAGTCCTGCTATGGAGATAATGTGCCCATGAAAGCCACCATCTAGCCACAGACCCCAAGCCCACGGCATGGGCCTAGCAAAGCAGCATGAAGCGTGTTCCGCATGAAGCATGTTCCGGACTCAACATCCAGAAAGACTGCTCAGGAAATCCTCCTGGAGGTTGTCACAAAAACCCCTGTAGGGTCTTCCAGACAGAGCAGGCATGAGAATATCCTCTCTATCCTGGTTTTCATTGGACCCCAAACCATTTCCCCATCCCAAAATGAGTACATGGGGTCTGTACCCCAAGCTCAACTTGTCTCCTGATCAGCAGCTATTTGTACAGTTGTTTGCAGACATCAGTTGTAGGAGTTAAAATTTTCCCCAGGCTACCAGGTGCTGGTGGCTCATGTCTGTAACCCTAGTTACTCAAGAGGCTGAAATCTGAGGATTGAGGCTCAAAGCCAGCCTGAGCAGAAAAGTCTGTGAGACTCTTACCTTCAATTAGCCAGGAAGAAGCTAGAAGTGGGTCTGTAGCTCAAGTGGTAGAACTGTTCGCCTTGAGCAAAAAAGTTAGACAGTTCTCAGCCCTGATGTCAAACCTCTGTACCAGTACACACACACACACACACACACACACACACACACACACACACATACACACACACACACACACACACACACACACACACACACACACACACTCCCCCAGGCTTTCCATCCTGGGATGTCTCATTAATGTGCTTAGAAATGTGTGTCCCTTCAGCTATATTCCAACTGGTTAACAAGCTCTAATTGGAGCATTTGGGTTGAATCTTCATGTAGTGGCATTAGACTTGGAGCAGATGCACTCTAAGCTGCCTGTTAGTGGAGCTGGCCATATTTCCACTTGTTCACAGCCCACCCCCCACTTCCTGCATAGAGAAACCCCAGGCAGGGATCATATACATATACTGAAGTGGGAAGAGTTCAGGGTGTGGTAGGTGAGGGCTACATCCTGGGGATGTGGGACAATCTCTAGGAAGGGTTGAGCACCTTCAAGTGAAGGTCAAAGATGTATGTAGATGTGTGGGAATGGTTTGAGAGGATTGTAGACTTCCTGCAACCACTTCCTGTCCCTGTGACTTTTATCAGCCAGAAAGCAGGAAGTTCTGCTTCAACTTCTATCTGCCTTGCAGACTGGGCCTTTCTCATTGTGATGTCACTCTGGACTCTGAAGCCAACCTTTTAGTATCTGACCAGTTCTTGTAGGCCAGTTGGAGTGGAGTGGTTCTAAAAAGGAGGGCCAAATACTCGTGTCTCATGCTTGTAATCCTAGCTACTCAGGAATCTGAGATCTGAGGATCACAGTTCAAAACCAGCCTGGGCAGGAAGGTGCATGAGACTCTTATTTCCAATTAGCTACCCAAAAAGTTAGACGTGGAGCTGTGATTCAAATGGTAGAGTGTGGTGACTCAGGGACAGCGCATAAGCCCTGAGTTCAAGCCTAGGACCAGCACATAAAAAAGGAGTGGGGAGGAAAGGCTCAGATCCTCAGCAGAGGAAGGAGGAACTTGGTTGCTGACATTCAGCCCCTTACCCTTTAGATTATCCTAACAAGTTCTACTTAAAACATCCTGGATGGAAGAATTGAGCAGTGATCAGGGTTCATAGCAGAGATACCCAGGAGCGTAAGTCCCACACACAGGGAAGAGAGGCCCTGTTTTTTCAAATCCTGTTGAGCCCTTGCTAAGACCCTTCTGGGGACATTAGAGGGCAAAGATGCTGCTGGATGCTTTCTCCTTTGTCTTGGAAGCTTAAAGCCAGACAGAAACACAGGAGCACTCCCCAAACTTGACTTCTTGGCGTCAGCTGACTGTTGGCTTATGAAGAAAGTGCCAGAAAGTGTTAGGAAGCAAGGACAGACATCCATCTGGGGATGAGGTTCTGCAGCTGCCATGGCCAGCCAGAAGTCTGTCTCCTAGCAGTGAACCCAGTTCCTCTGATGCTATCAGTTAAGCAAATCCCACTTCCAGTAGTCATGTAATGCTCTGGTTTGGAAATCCCTTCCTTCCTTCCTTCCTCCCTCCCTCCCTCCCTTCCTTCCTTCCTTCCTTCCTTCTTTCCTTCCTCCCATCCTTCCTTCCTTCCTTCCTTTTCTCCATTCTCAGAAAGAATGAAGGACCTGACATTTCTCTAGTGACTTTTCTCACTCCTGCTCAGGCTTCTCAAGGCCTCAACTTATCTTCCCAGAATCTTTCCTGTGGTTCTCTCCTAAATATTTGTGATAACTTTCATTTCCATTCCTAAACTAAATTATGGTCTCTACCCCTTTCTTTATGTGTTTAAGATAATCCCACTAGGAAGGTCCAAATAGACTGAAATGAAATAGTCATGTAGTTTACTTCTCCTTCCTCTGTCTTTTCATCTCTTTGTGTGTGTGTTGGTACTAGGGCTTGAACTCAGAATGATAAAACCTTGGCTTTATCACTTAAGGTTGGCATTCTACCACTTGAGCCACAGCTCCATGAATGGCTTTATGCTGGTTAGGTGAAGATAAGAATCTCATGGAGGGAGTGGGAAGGTGGCTCAGTGGTAGAGTGCTTGCTTTGTGTGCATGAGGCCCTGGGTTCAATTCCTCAGCACCACATAAGCAGAAAAAGCCTGAAGTGGGGCTGAGGCTCAAGTGGTAGAGCTGAAGAGCTGAGGAACAGTGCCAAGGCCCAGAGTTCAGACCCCATGATGGACAAAAATAAAATAAAATAAAATAAAATAAAATAAAATGAATCTCATGGACTTTTCTGTCCAGGATGACTTTGAACCAAATTCTTCATATCTCAACCTCCCAAGTCCTCTTTACCATTTACAACTTTCGCCAGGGAGGTTTTGGAATATCCAAGAATCTAGAAGGTCTAGAGAGTTAACTCTCCCCTACATATGCTCATGGCCCAGTGTCAGCAATGATCAACATTTTGCCAGTGTCATTCTCCTCTTCCCTAGCCTGTCCCTTCCTTTCCTCTCACTTTCCCAGAGTGATTAAAGGTCTCCCGATCCCTCATTGCCATCTTTAGCTAATCAGTCCCTTAATGACATGGGTTTGCCTAGCTTCATTATGCTTTGCATTGTGTGTCATACCAGTTCTCTACTGGCTTAAGAGTGTATGAATTAGACAATTTGTTTTGTTTGCCTAGCATGCTATTATTATTCAGATCTAATTTTGAAGAAGAGCTGTAGTCTTCTTTCTCTTCCTTTCCTCTCTCCTTTTCTTCTTAGGTTGAAAAATCACTTGCTCAATCTGGGCGCCCCCCCCCCAACTTCCCTCTATCCTACCCTACAATGTCATTCATTATTTTTGCTTTCCTTCTTCTTCTCTAACCATACCCTGAGGCATCTCACCAGCAATTCTTTATTATCTGACCAATGTGTCACCATCCCTGGAGTCATTCTGAAAATTGACAGCAATAATGAGCTAGCCTTGGTTCAGAAGCTTCTCTACAAGATCAGCTCACTCAAAGACAGCCAACTACTAGCCTCTGTCAGCAAACTTGTCTCCTTCCAACTGGAGAAACAGAGATAGAGCACCTTCCCCACGAGCCTCTGGGATGGCTGGGTGCAATTGTTCCCATCCTCTATGGATGATACATTCTAAGACCTCAGTCAGTGCCTAGAACCACAGGTAGCACTAAACTCTACAGATCTATGGTTTGTCTTATATGAATGTATCTACGGTAAATTTTCATTTAGAAATCGCACTAAGCCATAAACAATAGTGAATAACCAAACAGAATTGTAACAGTACTCTAATAAAACATATGTGAATGTGCTCTATCTCTCAGAATATCCAGCTGTCCTCTAAAATAAATAAAATTCGAGGAAGGGAAACTAGGGCCGCTGTGTCTGTGAACTTGACACTGATTTCTAATGTCAGGACTTTAAGTTTTAGGACCTATGTCAGATCTCCTTGCTTTTTATTTCCAACATTATACAAACGGCTAGTCCTGGGATGCTTTGTTTTGACTGTCCTTTTTCTCCTTCATCAGAGAGAGAACACACACTGGCGTGCTGATCTGAGACATCAATGCGGTGTACCACGTGCCCTTACCTGCACAGCAAGCCAGGTGGGGGCAGGTAGGGGCCCAGGGAGCTTCAAGCTCTACCTCCTTCAGTAAGAAGTGCCTCCCCAGGGTGCCATCCTAGATGGAGGCTGACAGAGTGCTGTGAATTTCTCTCAGCAGGACAGACATAGCTGCCTGTTGGGTTCCAGCATGCTTTTTCTCTTTTTGTCCTTGCTCTTTAATTATTTAACCAAACTCAACCAAGGAGCAGTTAGTTACCACTCTCATCCTGGTGGGATCTCCTTTGTCCTTCCTCTCTTCCTCCTTCCTCCAGACCCTCCAGTGTGAATATTCATTGTTGCTTGGCAAATATGACATGTGAGCAAGCTGACTCTGGGCTTCTTGGTCCCCTGTTTAATGATTTTCCTTTTCTTTTGAGTTTCCCTTCCTCTTCCACAGGCCACCCCCCACCCACCAACCATGGCTATGATACTAGGCAGGCCCAGACTCTGCTGCTCCTTCCTGCCTTCACATGGAAGGGTTTGGGGCAATACTCAGGCAAGAAGGGAAGAGAAGAAAGAGAAGGGAAGGGAAGGAGAGATAGGGGAAAAGGGGGGAAAGGAAGGGAGGACAGGGAAGAAAAAAGATAAGGAAGAAAAGGGGAGAGAAAAGGAGGGGAAGGGAGAGGCAAGGGAAGGAAAATGGAAGGGAGGACAGGGAGGAGAGGGGAGAGAAGGGAAGGGAGAAGAGAGGAAGGGATAGAAGAGAAGCAATGATTGCTGTGTGGGTGACAGAAATCTCTGTAACTGAGCTGTCATGCTGTCATGTTCATTCACTAGTTCCACTCAGGTAGCCTGTCTTTCCTTATCACAGTAGATAACACTGAGTACTTACTGTGGGCCACCCTTATTTAACCATTTAATTCTCACAACCCTATGAAGTCTGTACTATTAGTATCTCAGTATGGATACTCAGTATGGAACTCAGGCTGTAATCCTAGCTGTAATCTTAGCTACTCAGGAGGCTGAGGTCTGAGGGTTGTGGGTTGAAGGCAGCCTGGGGAGAAAAGTCCCCATGAGACTTATCTCCAATTAGCCTCTCAAAATCAGAAGTGGAGTTGTGATTTCAAGTGGTAGAGTGCTAGCCTGGAGCAAAAAAGCTCAGGGACAGAGTCTAGGCCTGAGTTCAAGCCCTACGGCTGACAAACAAAGATGAAGAAAACAGAAAAAAAGAAATGGGAACTCAGTATGTATGGAAACTGAGGAGAAGCAATGGCTTGAGAGACCTAGGGTATCAGTAGGTGAGGATTGGCCCACCCCCACATAGTTGTTGCTTCTACTTTTCTTCCAAGATTCTCTGGGTAGGGACCACATCCAGTCCCTCTAGCCCTCCTTCACCCCTCCGATGTGCTTAGATTTTAGCTATAGCACCAGTGAACAAATGAATGAGCATGTTAACTGATATATTTCATCAAGTCCATCAGGAATATGACATTTAAAGAGCCACTTTTATGTCTCCTATCGAATTCCCCTGTTGTCTTGGTTTTCCCTCTTTCCATTGCATGGGCTTCCAGCCTGGCCTTCAATCATGGTGTCATGGTGAGATCCTTTAGGCTAGACCTTGCGGAATTCAGATGGCCATCAAGTGCCTTCACTCTAGGGGAGAAACAGCTTGCACAGAGTGTTCCCCTCAGTGATGAGCATTATGTATGTCCACTGTTCCCTCTTGAGTCCTCTTGTGTCCATCCTGGATCCTATGATCTAATGGTTGGTGGGTGGATGGGGTTGGATGGAGAGCTAGAGTAATAACACTGCCAAAAGCTTGGGCACAAGCTCTTCTTTTGTGTTCTCTCCACTTCAGACAAGCCATCTAAGTTCTCTTGCTTGAGTCCTTCTGCTGTAAGCAGGTGGCTGGACATATGCTGGCTGACAATAGAGGTTCTCATGGGAGAAGCAGATGAAAACTGTGTTCATTCACTTTTTATCATGGTGACAAAGTTACCTGAGAGAAAGTTACCTTATAAGGAAGAAAGGTTTGGCTCATAATTTCATAGGTTTCAATCCTTATTTGCTTTGGTTTTGTTTTTTCAAACTTGGGTCGGCAAAATGTATCATAGAGGGAGGCTGTGTTGATGATGGAGGCTTGTCCACCTGATGGAAGCTGGATGCAAAGAAAGGGACAGGAAGAGACCAGCATCTCCATATTCCCAGCAGGCACTCCACCCAATGATCTAACTTCCTTTCAGTAGGCTCTACCTCTTAAAAATTCTGTCACTCCTCAAGAGTGCGTTGAGCAGGGACCAAATCTTCACACCAGCTTCTTAAGGGGACATTTCTTAAACAGAGTATAGCAGAAACACTTTTGGAAGATGTTAATGTTCTATTTTAATGTGTTTTCTAGTGAAGGAAATCTTCCTCGGGACAATTAACATTTAACCTCTCCTATAACTCTCACCTCTTGTTATGCTCACTTTTTAAATGAAAGGTTAAAAAGCAATAAACTATTTGCTACTTCCTCCCATACACTTCTCTAGTTAAGGTTTTCAAAGAAGAAAAGGAGCATCATTTTTCTCAGTCTTTCTGTAACTGAACTTTCTAGTGTCAAGTTCTTGATCAGATGGTCAAGCCCCACAACTGATAAAAAAAAAAAAGAGAGAGAAAGAAAACAGAAAAAAAAGAAATGGGAACTCAGTGTGTTATGGAAACTGAGGGGAAGTCAGTTTCCATCTGCAAATTCACACCTAAATATGTTTCTTTAACCTCTGGCTGTTTACACATTCTAAACAATTTCTTGTTTTGGTCTTACTTTCTGTTAACTCTTCATTTCTCCTAAGTTTGTTCATCCATCTTTAAGAAAATCTCTGGGCAAATCCTCCCCATGGTAAGTTATTCCAAACAAAAGTGAGAAACCCTTAATTTAATTAACACCACCACTGTTTCCCAAAAAGAGCAAATGAGATTGACTAACTTTACACCAGGAAAAAATGAAATTGATTTTGTACATCTGAAAAAAGAAGGATTTACAGAAGTAGCAATCAAGGTTATAGAAAATCCTGAATCAAGAGGCTTTGAGGTCACATATTCTTGAAAAGTTTCTAAATAATTGCTCAAATCCTGACAGGATTTGAGGCCCAAGAGCTGAGACCGTGCTGAAGAGCTGAAAAGAGGTAGGAGTATGAAAAGAGGGAATTACAGTATAATCAGAAATTAAGCTTGCCATAGCTAACACAGTTAAGTCATTCCCCTGAGTTTGTCTTTTGACTACTTCTATAATTTTTAGCCAATGTATAATTTAAGTTATAGTCAGAAGATACCCAATGCCTTATTTTCCAGACCTAGATTTTTTTGGAGGGTAGAAGAGGAGGGACTTACGATTTATGGGGATTTACAGTAAAGTACAAATTAGGGTGATTAGAACACAATGAGCTGGGTTCCAGTAGTTCCTTACAATCCTAGCTACTCAGCAAGTTGAGAGCTGAGGATTGAGGTTCAAAACCAACTTTGGGAATCAAAGTCCATAAGACTCTTACCTTCAGTTACTCACCTAAATGCCAGAAGTAGAGCTGTGGCTCAAGTGATAAAGTGCTAACCTTCAAGAAAAAAGTTAAGGGATAACACCCAGACCTTAAGTTCAAGCAAAAAAAAATTTCTTGGGTGGTACTGATTAGGGTAACTGCAAAATTTCATGTAGAGACTATGTGTGCTAAATCATGTTAGGGTTGCTCAGAAATGAACAAAAAGAGGGTAGAATTCATAGCTCATTCTAGGCTAGAGAATATGTAATCTCACTGAGATACAGGAATGTTCTAGAACATAGTATTCAGAAAAGTCAAGACATACCAGAATAAACTAGATTCTATAATATATCTTAAAAAAACTGTATATGCCATTTGACTGTCATCCTTCTTAAAAATATATGTAAACACTTGGAACAATCCAGAGGGAAGTGAAAAGACAAATGTGTGACCTCATTTGACCCTAAAGAGGAAAACTTGGGGAGTAAGATACTTCTGTTTTCACCAGGTGCCATTATGCCAGTAGCTCACACCTGTCATCCTAGCTACTCAGAAAGCTGAGAGCTGAGGATCTCAGGTTGAAGCCAGCCCAGGCAGAAATTCCCTGTGAAACTCTTATGTCCAATAAACTACTCAGAAAAAGCTGGAAGTAGTACTGTGGCTCAAATGGTAGGGCCTTGAAAAAAGAAGATCAGGGACAGTGCCCAAGCCTAGATGTTCAAGCCTATAAGATGATGCTAAGCGAAATAAACCCCAAGATATGGACACAAGAGTTTTTTTTAATTCTTTGTTGTTGTTTTTAATGTACTATGTATTTTTCTTTGTTTCTTTTGTATGTTCTCCCCCTTTTGTCACTGTATTTGATTTTGGTAACTTGCATCTTGTGTATACATTTGTCTAATTTGGGGGAGGGGAATGGAATAACAAAATGCTGAAACAAGCACACACGACACTATGTTGGAAATAAACCTTACAACTTTGCCAGGGGTGGGGAGGCGGTGGGAGGAGTGAGGGATGTGGGGGAGGGAAGGGATAGTGGGGGAAAAACAAAGGAGGGGGTAACAATGCCTGACAAGACACGTACTCATTACCTTACTGATATAACTGTAACCTCTCTGTACAGCATTTTAACAAGAAACTGAAATTAAAAAAAAAATAAAAAAAGATGAGGTGAGAATTTTTGTGGTCAAAATACTCTATAAATGTGCATGAAAATAGAATATAGAAACCAGTTTTAAAAAAATAGATACTTCTGTCTTCAAATATGCGACAGGATCCTAGAACATAGAAACCAGTCTTACGTTCTTCCAGCATATGGAGGCCAGGGCAAAAAAACAAAACTAAGAAACAAGACAATTAAAGAAAACCCTTCCAATGGCTTTCCCTTTGTACAGGTGAAGGCAAGGCTCATTCCCAGGGCAGGCAGAGTCATTGGTACTGGATTCAGGGCACTGAGTCCAGAGAAGAGAAGGTTCCTCTCAGTGGAGAAAAAAAAAAATCCAAGGATGGAAGCACAGCTAACTTCAGCAGACACAGGTTTATTAATGCAAAGCAAAAGTGAAAGGCCCTTCTCAAGTGAGAAGGGCAGCCTCAAGAAGGAGGTGACCATGGACATGGAAGTAGTTATGTCTAGAAAACTGGGGCAAGTGTCACTAATCCTGGAGACTGTTATCCATCATTACCTCCCACCACACATCAGCTGGGAGTTTTTGACCTTGGATGATGAGACCTGGGCTGTCATTTCTGTGTGCTGTGGGGGCTGCAAGACTTGCTATATGTCATGAGTCATTCCATTAACATCAGCAAGACAGGATATATTTCCTCTCTCTCTCTCTCTCTCTCTCTCTCTCTCTCTCTCTCTCTCTCTCTCTCTCTCTCTCTCTCTCTTTCTCTCTCTCTCTGTGTGTGTGTGTGTGTGTGTGTGTGTTGTTACTGGGGCTTGAACTCAGCATTAGAGCTGTCTTAGTTTTTTCTACTCAAAGCTAGTGTTCTAATACTTGAGCCACTTTGGCTTTTTGGTGGTTAATTGGAGATAAAAGTCTCAGGGACTTTTCTGCCCAGGCTGGCTTTGAACCTCAATTGTCAGATCTCGGTCTCTTGAGTAGATAGGATTCAGGAGTGAGCCACTGGTGGCACTTGGCTGCTTTTTCTTTTAGGACAAATATATTACTTTTCTGTAAGCCATCTTACATAAATAGACCTCTGTTTAGAATTTAGAGTACTGTGGTAAAGGGATGGGTGAGTGCAAAATTAGGGCAAAGTTAGGGAGGAAAGGTAAAGGGAACAGTTTTCTTCGGTTTGGTTATGTTAGGGCTCTGACCTCCTTTAGGAAGACTTGAGAAATGAAGTGGGAATGATGGAAAAGGAACTCTGACTGGTGCTCCTTTTTTGGGGGAGCTACTTCGAGGCACTGTGATAGTTTGAATATGAAATGTCCTCCACAGACTCATATGTAGAAGCCTAGGTCCCCAGCTGGCAACACTATTTTGGGAGGTAGTAGAAACTTTAGGAGGTGGGACTCAACTAGAGAAAGTAAGACACTAGTAGTGGGTGCTCAGAAGTATCTGGCCCCTGACCCTGGCCCCTTCTGAGGCAGCTCAGGGAAAGATGGCACTAACTGTCACTGGCTGGGGAAAGGCAGGGTTCTGCGTTGGGAATGAGTGGGGGCGGGGACAACGGATTTTATTTTTATCCATAGTGGGGTTTGAATTCAGGCTATGGGCACTGTCCCTGAGTTCTTTTGCTCACTGCTTGTGCTCTACCATTTTGAGCCACAGCATCACTTCCAGTTTTCTGGTGGTTAATTGGAGATAAAAGTCTCATGGACGTTCCTGACCACACTGGTTTCAAACTACCATCCTTGAATCTGAGCCTCTTGAGTAGGTAGGATTACAGATGTGAGCCACTGGTGCCTGGCTCAAGGGATAAAGGATAAAGCAGTTTACCACATCTCTGGGTAATGGATTATATTGACCTCCCAGTTGCTAAGAGGACTGAAAATCTGTTTCTCTCTGTGTCTGTCTCTCCCTCCCTTCCTATGCAACCTTCCAACTTTCAATTCTTAGAAACTGGTTGAGAAAACAAGCCCACATTCTAGATGGTAACACTTCTGCTCTCTGCTTCCTCTCCTCTGTAAGGTGCATAGCATCTGCCACATGTTCCCACATGATGACATTTGGCTTCACCATGAGCCCAGAATCAATGGAACCAAGGACTATCTATGGGCTGACATCTCTAAAACCATGATCTATGCCAGGCACCAGTGGCTCATGTCTATAATACCAGCTACTCAGGAGGCTGAGATCTGAGGATCGTGGTTGAAAGCCAGCACAGGTAGAAAAGTCCATGAAGCTCTTATATCCAATAAACTACTCAGAAAAAGCCAGAAGTGGCACTATGGCTCAAGTAGTAGAGCACTAGCCTTGACTATGAAGCTCAGGCACCACACCCAGGCCCCAGGAAAAACAGCAAAATAAAATTAAAATTAAAAATAAAATGAGCTGGGCACCAGTGGTTCATATCTGTAATCCTAGCTACCAGAGGCTAAGATCTGAGGATAGGAGTTCAAAGCTAGTCCAGGCAGGAAAGTCTGTGAGATTGTTATGCCCAATAAACTCAGAAGAAGCCAGAAGTGTCATGGTGGCTCAAATGGTAGATTGCTAGCCCTGAGCACAAAGAAGCTCAGGATGGCACCCAGGACCTGAGTTCAACCCCCAGGACTGGCCAATAAAATGAAACCATGAGCTAAAAATAAATGTCTACTCTTTTAAGGGCTTTCTGTCTGTCAGGTATATGGTCACAGCAACAATAAAGCTGAGTGACAAATATGTCTACCCCATACCTTCACTCAATCCTTGCCACAGGTGATCCCTCCCGTTAAACTGGTTAATTCTCTTTTAACCATCTCCCCATCGTTTTCTCTGACTTTAGTGGAATGCTTTAATGAATTCAGGTTTCATTAGCATATATCTTTCTCCTATCTTTACCAGGAAACCCCATATCAATATTGTCAGCCTACAGATTCTATACCTACTAGAGAGATCAAAGCTTCCAATAAGTAGGGATGAACACCATCCGCTAGGGAATAAGGGAAGGCCAGACACTTCCAAGGTGCATTCTGCCCATGTCTCAGCTTCTGGTGTTGAAGCTCTTAGTCCCATTTGGTCTGAAGCAAAGGATATGCAAATTGCTGCCATTGATGTGTGCCAGTGTTCGAAAGAGGTGATGGATGTTGAGAGACCTTTGAAGTCCTATTGTATAGTTGGAATTTAGGACCTGATTTCTACAAATCAAGTCTAAAACCAGAAAGTAAAATCTCTCTCAACAATCACACACACACACACACACACACACACACACACACACACACACACACACACACACACACATGTGCCAGGCTGCTGCTGTGGATGCAGATAATCAATGCTTAGCAGATTTCCCCAGGGAAAAGGTTTCCAGGATGTCTTATAACGACAGTAATGAGCTGTTCCCCAAGTATAGGACAGGAGGGCGTTTGTTGATCACACATCTTCTAATTAGTTGTTGACACAGATGTTTTTCCATTTTTTTTTTTTTGCCTGACATAAACTTACTTCTCCAATCAAAGGTACTCAGCATAAAAATTCAGGAGACAAAAAAATAAATCAGGAAACATTTCCTGACACATCAAAAGTATTTTTCCTCTATTTCTTGATATAGTTAGTTCAATGTGATTGCCTCTGAATACCTTCCTGAGGGCCATGTGTTATAGCTTTGCCCAGGGGTGGTACTGTTGGGAGTGGGTGGAGCCTTTAAGAGGCAGTGCTTAGTGGGCAGCCATTGGCTCATTGGAAGTGTGCCACTGATGAAGATATTTGGTCCCTGAGCTCTTCTTTTATTTTCTTCTTTGCTTCCTGGCCATGAGGTAAGCAGTTTGGCTCACCACACATAGCCAATCTGACATACTGCCTTCCCACAGTGCCAACCAATCATGACCGAACCCTCTAAAACTGTCCTAAATAAAACTTGTCTCTATATAATTTGCTTATTACAGGAACTGTTATCTAGTAATAGAAGCTGACTAATATACTTCTCCAGAGACCATTTCAATCCAATGAGGTATCTTGGTTTTATACAAATACAATATCAAGAAAGATGCTATAGGAGGTGAAACCTGGCAGGTGTTACATAAGATCTGTGTTAGGTTGTCTTCATCCCATTCATAAAAGACCTTTGCAACTTCATGGTTCTCTCCACCAGCAAGCTATCTATCCTTAGAAAATGGACACAACCTTATTTGCCCATGGCTTGTGCTGAACTGAATATGTTCCCAAGTTCTTCCCTGCTCTGAGCTCCCAAGTTGAAAATAACACATACAAAGAGGATCACTGGTGAAGAATTAGAGACTAGTCCATTCCTCTTGGAAACCCTCCTTTGTGAGCTCAGTTTTAGAGTAGAATATTTCTATTTCTTGTCATTCTGACTGTAAAGTTACTGTGCGTATGTGTGTGTGTGTGTGTGTGTGTGTGTGTGCGCGCGCGCGTGCGCGTGTGTGTGTGTGTGTGCTTCCTCAAGGATAGCACTCATATTTACTTGTCTACCCTGGGGTCTGGCTTCAAACCACAATCTACAGATCCCAGACTCTTGAGTAGCTAGAATTATTGGCACGAGCCACAGCATCCAGCTTGACTATACCCTCTTCATCAAACCTAAGCACAAAGCACACACATTTCCCGTTTCCTTTGGTTTTCATTTCTGAAGGCCTCTATGTCATGTAAAACCCACATTAAAAAATACATGCTTTCTCTTGTTCCTCTCTGGGGAAAGATAGAACTTCTTCTTTCTTCCACTGGTTGGTAGCATCAGGGAGAGTCAGGTGAAGAATAACACAAATCACCTTGCCAAGTCCTTAGACCAGGCTACGCCACACAAGGCTTTGGGAGTATGCAGGATGAAAATGATTCCATCACAGATAGTTTCTGCATAAGGAGCATCTTGGAAAATTCAGAGCCGTCATCTCCTGGCTCCTGCTGCAGCATTGACTGCTCTCATGGGGGATGCTGAATTCTCAGAAGCAGATGTCTGCTCCACCTCTTCTGTGTCCTGGTTGATGCTTTTCCACCACTCCCTTCTGGCCAGTCTCCAAGGTTAGTGCACCACACCCTGTTCAAAGAGCATATTTCTTTTTTCTAGTAGTACTTGATGAGTGACTGGCCCCCACGACTGCAATGAAATGGGTGAGATGGATGTCATAGTACAAAGACTCAGGCAATAAACTATCTTCAAAATATGAGTAGGACCCAAGGTGTGGAGAGCTGAAACTGTTGGTCAATCTCTCTTTTTCCTCTTCCCTCCCCCCCTCCCTCTCTCCCTCCCTCCCTCCCTCCCTCCCTCCCTCCTTTCTTTCTTCTTTCTTTCTTCCTTCTTTCTTTCTTCCTTCTTTCTTTCTTCCTTCCTTCCTTCCTTCCTTCCTTCCTTCCTTCCTTTCTTTCTTTCTTTCTTTCTTTCTTTCTTTCTTTCTTTCTTTCTTTCTTTCTTTCTTTCTTTCTTTCTTTCTTTCTTTCTTTCCTCTTTTCTTCCTCTTTGTACTGGGGCTTGAACTCAGGGCCTGAGTATTGCCCCTTAGCTTTTTTGCTTATTGTTGGTGCTTTACCACTTGAGCCACACTGCCACCTCCAACTTCTTGCTGGTTAATGAGAGATAAGAATCTTATGGACTTCTCTGCTTGGGCTGACTTTGAACTGTGATCCTCAAATCTCAGCCTCCACAGTTATAGGATTACAAGTTGAGCTTTTAGTTTTACCCGTTGGATTCGACAGAAGGGTGGGTCTTACTCAGGAGGAAGTCTCCCACCTCCTAGCCTGGGAAGCCACTGCAGGTAAGCAGATCTCAGAGAGCAGGCAAACCCATCTGATTCCCAAATGGCTGAAATGCCAGGTGTGCTTGGGGTGGGTCACTGTTGTGAGAAGAGCTAGATCATTAGTAAGAACAGCTCAGGGCTTTGTGGACCCATCCTGGGACTCAAGTATGAATTGGAGAGAGGAGAATTTTCACCCTGATTGTTTTTGAGTGTCTCTGTTCCCTGTGGGCTGGCTCAGTTCTGATGTCTTATTTGCTGAGGTTCAGGAACCCTGAGTAACCTGAGGTGACCAACTGTGGCCATCAACCTAAGTCCTGGTCCTCTCAGCCTTAGCTTCCACGTGGGAACAGTTGAAAGGGAAGGGAATTGTCCATGGTTTTTTTTTTTAAATTCAGGTATCCTGGGTTTCCTCTACGGAGACATCCTAATCCAGTTTGTAAGTAAATTATTCCAAATTGATCTCTCAGCCCAGAATGAAGAGAATAGCAAGGTGCTGGTGGTTCAGACCTATAATTCTAGCTACTCAAGAGGTTGAGATCTAAGGATCACTGTTCAAAGCCAGCTCAAGCAGGAA
>NW_027204496.1:0-26695 GCF_024711535.1 Dipodomys merriami
TAACCTTAAGCCTAACCCTCACCCTAAAACTAGACGTCACCCTCAACCTTACCCTCAGCCTAACACTTACCCAAATTTAACCCTAACCCTCACCCTCAACCTAACCCTGCCCCTTACCCTTACACTCACCCCAACCCTAACCTCCACCCTAAACCTAATCCTCACTCTGAGCCTAACCCTAAGCCTAACCCTAAACTTCACCCGAACCCTAACCCTAACCCTCACCATCACCTAGCCCTCACCCTAACCCTAACCCTCACCCTAAACTTAACCTTCAGATTAACCCTAAGACTAACCCTAACCCACACCCTCACCCTCACACTCACCCTCATCCTAACCATAATCTTAACCGTAACCCTAACCCTCATCATAAACCTCACCCTAACCCTAACACTAACACTAACCCTAACCCAATCCCTCACCCTAACCTTAACTCTAACCCTAACCCTCACCCTCACCCTTACCCTAACCCTAAACCCAAACCTCACCTAAACCCTAACCCTAACCCTAACCCTCACCCTCATTTCACACTCACCGTAACCCTAAACCTAACCCTAAATTTCACCCTCACACTCACCCTAACCCTAACCCAAACCTTCAACCGAAATCTCACACTCACCCTCATCCTCGCCATCACCCTCAACCTAAAACTGCCCCTAACCCTTACTCTCACCCCAACCCTAACCTCCACCCTAAACCTAACCCTCACCCTATCCCTAACCCTAACGCTAACCCTAACCCTCACAATAAACCTAACCTTCACCCTAAACCTAACCCTACCCCTCATCCTACCCCTCATCCTAACCCTAAACATAACACTAATCTTAACCCTAACCCTAACCCTAAACCTCACCCCAAATGTAACCCTAACCCTCAGCCTCACCGTAACCATAACCCTAACCGTAACCGTAAGACTAACCCTGAACCTAAACCTAACTTAACCCTAATCCTAAACCTCACCCTCACCCTCACCCTAATACTAATATTAACCGTAACCCTAAACCTAAACTTAAACCTAACCCTAATTCTAACCCACACCCTAACCCTAACCATAACTTTAACCCTCACCTGAACCCAACCCTAACCCTCACCCTCACCCTCACACTAAACCCAAACATTACCCTAACCCTAACCCTCACACTAACCGTGACCCTAACACTCACGGTAACCCTAACACTCATTCTCACTCTAACCCTCACTCTAAACCTTAACTTAATCCTATCCCTAACCCTAAGACTAATCCTAACCCGCACACTAACCCTCACCCTAACCCTAACCCTAACCCTCACCCTAACTCTAAACCTAACTCTAAAACCCACCCTCACCCTAACCCTCACCCAAAACCTTACTCTCACCCTAACCCTCACGCTAAGCCTAACCCTAACCTTAACCCTCACCCTAACCCTCACCCTCACAATAACCCTCAACCTAAGCCTAACCCTCACCCTCACCCTAACCCTCACACTCACCCTCAGCCTAACCCTTAAACTAATCCGACCCCTCACTCTCACTCTGACCCTAAACTCACCCTAACCCTAACCCCACCCTCACCCTCACCCTAACCCTCAATCTAACCCTAACCCTAAACATAATCCTAACACTCACCCGCACCCTAAACCTCACTGTCACCCTTACCCTCACCCTAAACATAACCCTCACCCATACCCTAACCCTCAGTCTGACCCTCACCCTCACCCTCACCCTAACCCTCACCCTAACCCTAACCCTCAACCTCACCCTCACCCTCACCCAAAATCTAACCCTCAGTCGCAATGGAACGCTCACCCTCATCCTAACCATCACCCTCACGCTAAACATCACCTAACCCTAACCCTCACGCTCACCATAACCCTAACCCTAATCCTCACCCTAACCCTAACTCTGATCCTCAACCACACACTCAGGCTAATCTTAACATTAACATTAACCCTAAACCTAAACCTCACCCTCAGCCTAAACCTAACCCTAACCCTAATCCTAAACCTAACCCTCACCCTCACCCTCACCCTAAACCTAAACCTAACCCTAACCCTCACACTCACCCTCACCCTATCCCTAACCCTTAAGCTAACCTTCACCCTAAACCTAACCCTAAACCTCACCCTCACCCTAACACTAACCCTAAACCTAACCCTCACCCTCAACCAAACCTTAAACCCAACCCTAACCCTCAACCTAACCATCACCCTAACCCTCACCATAACCCTAACCCTCACTCTCACCCTAACCCTCACCCTAACCTTTACCCTCACCCTAACACTAACCCTGAACCTCATCCAGACCCAAACCCTAACTCTCACCGTCACCCTAAACCTAACCCTAATGTTCACCCTCACCATAACCAGAACCCTAAACCTCGCCCTCACCCAAATCCTAACACTCAGTCTCACCCTCACTCATACCCTCACCCTCACCCTCACCCTCAATGTCACCCTTAGCCTAAACCTAAACCTAACCCTAATCCTAACCCTTACCCTCACCCTCACCCTCACCCTCAACCTAACCTTAAATGTAACCCTACTCCTAACCCTTATCCTCAAACTCACCCTAAACCTAACTCTAACCCTAACCCTAACACTCACTCTAACCCTCACGCTAACCATAATTCTAAGCCTAACCTTCACCCTAACCCTCACCCTAACCCTTAACTTCAACCTAACCCTAAACCTAACCCTCAGCCTCACACTAAACCTCACCCTAACCCTAACCCACACCCTAATCCTTACCCTGCCGCTAACCCTCACCCTAAACCTAAGCCTAACCCTCACCCTAACCCTCACCCTAACACTCACGATAACCCCAACCCTCAATTTCACCCTAACCTTCACCCTAAAACTTACCCTCACCCTCACCCTAACCCTAACCCTAACACCCACACTAACCCTAACCCTCACCCTAACCCTGAACCTAACCCTCACCCTCATCCTAAACCTAAACCTAACCCTAACCCTATCCCTCACCATCACCCTCACATTAAGAGTAAGGCTAACCCTAAACTGCACTATCACCCTAATACTCACCCTAACTCTTACCCTCACCCTAAACTTAACCCTAACCCTAACCCTCAAACTAAACCTAAACTTCACCCTAACCCTAACCCTACCCCTCAACCTAACCCTTAGCCTTAGGTAACCCTCACCCTAAGCCTTAGCCTTGCCCTCACCCTCACCTTAACCCTAACCCTATCACTAACCCTCACCCTCACCCTCACCCTAAACATCACCCTAACCCTAAACCTAACCCTAACCCTCACACTAAGCCTAACCCTCAACCTAACCCTAACCCTAGCTCTCATCGTAACCCTCATCCTAACCCTAAACCTAACCCTCACCCTAAACCTCACCTTCACCCTAAACATCACCGTAACCCTAACCCTCACCCTAACCTTAAGTCTAACCTTCACACTAACCCTAGCCCTCACCCTCACCCTCACCCTCTGCTTAACACTAAACCTAACCCTAATCCTAACCCTCACCCTCACCCTAACCTTAACCCTAAACCTCACCCTAACCCTAACCCTCAACCTAACCGTAACCCTAAACCTAAGACTAACCCTCTCCCTAACCCTAACCCGAAATCTCATCCTAAACCTAACCCTAACCCTCACCCTCAACCTAGCTGTCACCTAACACTAATTCTAACCTTAACCCTCACTCTTACTCTCACCATAACGATAATCCTATCCCTAACACTCACCCTAATCCTCACCCTAAACCTAACCCTAATCCTCACCTTCACCCTAGCCCTCACCCTAACCCTAATCGTAATCCTAACCCTCACTCTCACCCTCAACCTAACCCTACCCCTACCCCTAACCCTCACCCTAACCCTAACCTCCATCCTAACCCTCACCCTAACCCTAACCCTAATCCTAAACCTCACCCTAAACCTCACCCTCAACCTAACCCTAATCCAAACCCTAACTCTCAACCTAACCCTCACCCTACCCCTAACACTAACACTCACACCAAACCTACCCCTCACCCTACCCCTCACCCTACCCCTCAGGCTAACCCTCATCCTAACCCTAACCATACCCATAACCCTAAACCTGAACCTCAACCTAACCCTAAACCTAACCTCACCCTAGCCCTTAGCCTTACCCTAACCCTCACTCTAAGCCTTAGCCTTGACCTAACCCTCACCCTAACACTCACCCTAACCCTCACCCTAACCATCACCCTAACCCTAAACCTAACACTAACCCTCACACTAAGCCTAACCCTCACCCTAAACCTAACCCTCAACCTAACCCTAACCTTAACCCGAACCCTGAATATCAGCCTAACCCTAACCCTCACCCTCACTCTCACCCTAACACTTAGCCTTACCATAAACCTCACCCTAAGCCTTAGCCTTGCTCTAACCCTCACCCTCACCCTAACCCTATCACTAACCCTCACCCTAACCCTAAACCTAACCCTAACCCTCACACTAAGCCTAAACTTCAACCTAACCCTAACCATAGTTATCTTCCTAAACCTCACCCGCACCCTAATCCTCACCCTCACCCTAAATATCACACAAACGCTAACCCTCACCCTCACCCTAACCCTCACCCTAACCCTTGCCCTCACCCTAACCTTAAATGTATCACTAACCCCAACACTAACCCTAACCCTCACCATAACCCTAACCCTACTCCTCAGCCTAACCCTCATACTAATCCTAAACCTAACCCAAACTCTCACCCTAACCCTAACACTAACACTCACCCTAAATCTAAGCCTAACCCTAACCCTCATCCTCACCCTCAACTTCAACCTAACCCGTACCCTAACCCTAATCCTAAACCTAAACCTCACCCTCAACCTGTCTCTAATCATAACCTTAACCCTAACTCTCACTCTCACCATAACCCTAACCTAAACCTATCCCTAAACCTCACCCTATCCCTAACCCTCACCCTAACCCTAACCCAAACCCTCACCCTCACCCTAACCCTAACCCTAACCAAAACCCTAACCCGCAACCTAAATCTAACCCTAATCCTAACCCTAACCCTCAAGCTAACCCAATCCCTAACCCTAAACCTAACACTCAGCCTAAATCTAACCCTCAACCTCACCCTCACCCTCACCCTCACCCTCAGCCTAAACATAAGCCTAACCCTAACCCTAACCCTAACCCTCACACTCACCCTCACCCTAAACCAAAGTCTAACTTTAACCCTAACCCTAACCCTCACACTCAACCTCACCCTCAGCATAACCCTAACCCTAATCCTAAAGCTAAACCTCACCCTCACCCCCAACCAAACCCTACGCCTAACCCTAACCCTCACCCTAACCCTAACATCCACCCGAACCCTAACCCTCAACCTAACCCTAACCCTAACACTAACCATAACCCTCACACTAACCATAACCCTCACCCTAACACTACACCTACCCCTCACCCTACCCCTCATCCTAACCCTGACCCTAACCTTAATCCTAACACTAAGGCTAACCCTCACTCTAACCCTAAACCTAAACCTCATGCTCACTACCACCCTAATCGTAACCTTAAACTTAAACCTAACCCTAACAATAACCCTAAACCTAACCCTAATCCTAACCCTCACCCTCACCCTAACCCTAACCTTAACCATCCCCCTAACCCTATCCCTCAACCTAACCTTAACCCTAAACCTAACACTAACACTAACCCTAACCCTAACCCAAAATCAGACTCTAACCCGAACCCTCACCCTCACTCTCAACCTCGACCTAACACTACCCCTAACCCTAACACTCACCCTAGCCGTAACCTCAATACTAACCCTCACACTAAACCTAAACCTCACCCTTAACCTCACCCTCAACCTAACCCTAACCCAAACCCTAACCCTGAACCTAAACTTTGCCTAACCCTAACCCTTACCCTAACACTAACCCTCATACTAAACCTAACCCTCACCCTAAACCTAACCCTACCCCTCACGCTAACACTCATCCTAACCCTAACTTTAACCCTAAACCCGAACCTCACCCTAACCCTAACCCTCACACTCAGGCTCACCCTCACCCTAAACCTTAACCTTACCCTAACCCTCACCCTAAGCTTTAGCCTTGCTCTAACCCTCACCCTCACTCTAACCCTATCACTAACCCTCACCATAACCCTCACTCTAACCATCACCCTAACCCTAAACGTAACCCTAACCCTCACACTAAGCCTAACCCTCACCCTAACTGTAACCCTAGTTCTCATCCTAACCCTCACCCGCACACTAACCCTCACCCTAACCCTCACCCTCACCCTCAGCCTAACAGTATCCCTAACCCTAATCCTAAACCTCACAATCACCCTTACCCTAACCCTAACCCTAAACCTCACCCTAAACCTAATGCTAACCCACACCCTCACCCTCAGCCTAACCCTAACTGTAACAGTAATCCTAACCCTCACACTAACCATAACCCTCACCCTACCTCTACAACTACCCCTCACCCTACCCCTCATTCTACCCCTAACTCTCACCCTCACCCTAACCCTAACCCTAACTCCAAACCTAAACCTCACCCTAACCCTAACCCTAACCCTCACCCTCACCTCACCTTCACTTTAACCCTAACCCTAAACCTAAACCTCACCACCACCCTCACCCTAACCCTGACCCGAACCCTCAACCGAACTGGAAACCTCACCCTCATCCTCACCATCACCCTCAACCTCACCTTAACCCTAATTTAACCCTAACCCTCACCCTCAACCTAAACCAACCCTAACCCTTACTCTCACTCCAACCCTAAACCTAAACCTCATCCTAACCCTAAACGTAACCCTCACACTAACCCTCACACTAAACCTAACCCTCACCCTAACCCTCACCCTCACCCTAACCCTTAGCCTTACCCTAACCCTCACACTAAGCCTTAGCCTTGCTCTAAGCCTCACCCTCACCCTAACCCTATCACTAACCCTCACCATAACCCTCACCCTAACCATCAACCTAACCCTAAACCTAACCCTAACCCTCACACTAAGCCTAACCCTCACCCTAACTCTAACCCTAGTTCTCATCATAACCCTCACCTGCACACTAACCCTCAACCTAACCCTAAACCTCACCCTCAACCTCAGCCTAACAGTATCACTAACCCTAATCCTAACCCTAACAATCACCCTCACCCTAACCCTAACCCTAAACCTCACCCTAAACCTAATGTGAACCCTCACCCTCACCCTCAGCCTAACCCTAACTGTAACCCTAATCCTAAACCTCACACTAACCGTAACCCTCACCCTAACCCTAACCCTAACCCTCACACTAACCGTAACCCTCACCCTACCCCTACACCTACCCCTCACGCTACCCCTCATTCTAACCCTAACCCTCACCCTCACCCTAAATCTAACCCTAACTCTAACCCTAAACCTCACCCTAACCCTAACCCTCACACTCACCTCACCTTCACCATAACCCTAAGCCTAACCCTAAACCTCACCATCACCCTCACCCTAACCCTGACCCAAACCCTCACCCTCACCTTCATCCTCACCATCACCCTCAATCTCACCCTAACCCTAATTTAACCCTAACCCTCACCCTCAACCTAAACCTGACCCTAACCCTTACTCTCACTCCAACCCTAAACCTAACCCTCATCCTAACCCTAACCCTAACCCTGACCCTAACCCTCACACTAAACTTAGCCCTCACCCTAACCCTAACCCTACCCCTCACCTTAACCCTTAGCCTTACACTAACCTTCACCCTAAGCCTTAGCCTTGCCCTAACCCTCACCCTAACCCTAACCCTATCACTAACCCTCACCCTAACCATCACCCTAACCCTAAACCTAACCCTAACCCTCACACTCAGCCTAATCCTCACCCTAACCCTAACCCTAGCCCTCATCCTATCCCTAAACGTAACCCTCAAACTAACCCTAACCCTAAACCTCACCCGCACCCTAACCCTCACCCTAACCCTCACCCTAAACATCACCCTCAACTTATCCCTCACCCCAACCTTTAACCTAATCCTCACCCTAACCCTAGCCCTCACCCTCACCCTAACCCTAACCCTAACCCTCACTGTCACTGTACCCTAAGCTTAAACATCACCCTCACCCTAACCTTAACCATCACTTTCAACATCAACCTCAGCCTAGCACTAAGAATAAAGCTAACCCTGACCCCAACCTTCAAACTCACCCTCAAGCTAGCCCTAATCCTAACACTAACCCTGACCCTAACCTTCACCCTAACCCTCACCCTCACACTAGCCTTAACAGTAACCCTCACAATAATCCTCACCCTAAACCTATCTCCAAACCTAAACCTCACCCTTACCCTAACCCTAAACCTAACCCTAAACCTTTCCCTAAGCCTTAGCTTAACAATCAACCTCACTCTCACCCTCACTGTAACCCTAACCCTAACCCTAACAATAACCCTAATTCTAACCCTAACCCTAACCCTAACCATCTCCCTCACCCTCACCCTAGCCTTCACCCTAACCCTAATACTCACCCTAATCCTCACCCTAACCCTCACCCTAACCCTAAATCTAACACTAACCCTAAATCTAATCCTCACCCTCACTCTCACCCTCCGCCTAATCCTAAGCCTAACCCTAACCCTAAACCTCACACTCACCCTCAGCCTAACCCTAACCCTAAACCTAACCCTAACCCTAACGCTCACCATAAACCTCACACTAAGACTAAGGCTAAACCTAACCGTCACTATCACCCTAACCCTCACTCTTAATCTTACCCTCACCCTAACCCTTACCCTAACCCTCACACTAAACCTAAACCTCACCCTGACCCTAATACTTCCCCTCACCCAAACCCTCCCCATAACCCTTAGCCTCACCCTAACCCTCACCCTAAGCCTTAGGTTTGACCTCACCCTCACCCTAACTCTAACACTATCACTAACCCTCACCCTAACCATCATCCTAACACTAAACCTAACCCTAACCCTCACACTAAGCCTAACCCTCACCCTAACTCTAACCCTAGCCCTCATCCTAACCCTAACCCTACGCCTCATCCTAACCCTCATCCGAAGCCTAAACCTAACCCTAACCCTAAACCACACCCGCAGCCTAACCCCCACCCTAACCATCCCGCTCACCCTAAACATCACCCTAACACTAACCCTCACCCTAACCTTAAGCCTAACCCTCACCCTAACCTTAGCCCTCATCCTCACCCTCACCCTCAGCTTGACACTAAACCTAACCTTAATCCTAACCGTAATACTCACCCTCACCCTCAACCTAACCCGAATGCTAACCCTCAACCTAACCCTAACCCTCACCCTGACCCTCAGCCTAAAAGTATCCCTAAACCTAATCCTAACCCTCACACTCACCCTCACCCTAACCCTAACACTAACCCTAACACTCACCCTAAGCCTAATGCTAACCCTCACCCTCACCCTCACCCTAACCCTCACCCTAACCTTATCCCTAAACCTCACACTCACTCTCAGCCTCAGCCTACCCGTAAACCTAACCCTAACTCTCACCATAAACCTCACACTAAGATTAAGGCTAAACCTAATTCTCACTATCACTCTAACCCCCACTCTTACTCTTACACTCACCCTAACCCTAACCCTAAACCTCACCCTCACCCTCAGCCTAAAAGTATCCCTAAACCTAATCCTAACCCTCACACTCACCCTCAACCTCACCCCTCACAATCAGCCTAACCCTCACCCTCACTCTAACCCTCACCCTAACCCTTACCCTCACCCTAACCCTCACCATCATCCTCAGTGTAACCCTAACCCTAGTCCTAGCCCTAACCCTCAACCACAACCTCACCCTAAACCTAACCCTAACCCAAAGCCTCACCCTCACACTCACCCTCATCCTCACCCTCACCCTAACCCTCACCCTAACCCTAACACTCACAATCACCCTAACCCAAAACCTAACATTCACACTAAAACTCACCCTAACGCTCATGATAACCCCAACCCTCATTCTCACCCTAAACCTCACCCTAATGCTTATCCTCACCCTAACACTCACCCTAACCCTAACCATACCCATAATCCTAACCCTCATCCTAACCTTAACCTTAACCCTCACCCTAACCCTAACGCTAACCCTAAACCTCACCCTCACCCTCACCTTCACCCTCAGACTAACTCTAACCTTAACCCTAATCCTAACCCTCACCCTCACTCCTCATCCTCACACTAACCCTCACCATAACCCTTACGCCTACCCTAACCCTCACCCTCACTCTCATTGTAACCCGAACCCTAATCCTACCCTAACCCTCAACCTTAACCTCACACTAAACCTAACCTTAACCCTAAGCCTCACCCTCACTCTGAAACAAACCTTCACCCTAACCCTTACCCTCAACCTAACCCTAACCCTAACCTTCACACTAAAACTTACCCTCACCCTAACCCTAACCCTACCCCTCACCCTACCCTCAACCTAACCCTAATCCTAACCCTAACCCTAAACCTCACCCTAACACTAACCCTAACCCTCACCCTCAACCTCACTTTAACCCTAACTCTGACCCTAACCTTAACAATAACCCTAACCCTAAGCCTAACCCTAAATCTCACCCTACCCGTCACCCTAACCCTAATCCTAACACTCACCCTCACACTAACCTTAACCCTAACCCTAGCCCTAACCCTAACCCTAAACCTAACCCTAACCTTCCCCCTAACCCTAAACCTAACCCTAACCTTCCCCCTAACCTTCAACCTAACCCTAAACCTAAACCTCACCCTAACACTAACCCTAAATTTAAACCTCTCCGTTACCCTAACCCTCACCCTAACACTAAACCTCACCCTAACCTTAACTCTAACTCTAAATCTCAACCTCACCCTAAACCTCACCCTAATCCTAACCCTCACCCTAACTCTTACCTCACCCTCAACCTCACCCTAAACCTAACCCTAACCCTCACGCTCACCCTCACCATTACCGTAAATCTAACCCTAACCCTAACAATAACCATAAACCTAACCCTTACCCAAACCCTCACCGAACCCTACCCCTAACCCTAACCCTAAACCTCACGAAAACCCTCACCCTAACCCTCACCCTCACCCTGGGCCTGATCCTAAGTCTAACCCTAACCCTAACCCTCACACTCACCCTCATCCTCACCCTCACCCTCAGCCTAACCCTAACGCTAAACCTGAGGCTCAACATAAACCTCACACTAAGACTAAGGCTAAACCTAACCCTCAATATCACCCTATCCCTCACTCTTATTCTTACCGTCACCCTAAACCTAACGCTTACACTAACCCTAACCCTAACCCTAACCCTAACCCTCACACTAACCCTAACTCTCACCCTAACCCTGAACCTAATCCTCACCCTCATCCTAAAGCCAAACCTAACACTAACCCTAAACCTCACCCTAACCCTAAAGCGAAGCTTATCCCTCACCGTAACCCTAACCCTAACCCACACCCTCATCCTAAACCGAACCCTAACCCTAACCCTAACCCTAACCCTCACCCTAACCTTAAGCCTAACCCTCACCCTAACCCTAGCGCTCACCCAAACACTGACCCTCAGCTTTACAATAAACGTAACCCTAATCCTAACTGTAATTCTCACCCTTACCCTCACCTTAACCCTAACCCTAACCCTAACCCTCACCCTCATCCTAACCCTAACCCTAACACTCACCCTCACTCTCACCCTCAGCCTAACAGTATCCCTAACCTTAATCCTAACCCTCACACTCACCCTTACCCTAACCCTAAACATAAACCTCACCCTTACCCTAATGCTAACCCTCAACCTCACCGTCACCCTCACACCTCACCCTGAACCTAATTCTCACCCTGAACCTAACCCCAACCTTAACCCTCATGTTAAAACTCACCCTAACACTCACGATAACCCTGACTCACTCTCATACTAACACTCACCCTAACCCTTACCCTCACCCTAACCCTAACCCTAAACCTAACCTAAACCCTGACAATAACCCTAACGCTCACCCTAACCCTAAACCTCACCCTAACACTCACACTTATCCTAAATCTAACCCTAACCCAAAGCCGCACCCTTACCCTCACACTCACCCTAAGGCTAACCCTAACCCTCACTCTCACCCTAAACCGCACCCAAAGCCTTAAACTCACCCCAACCCTCACCCTAAATCTAACCCTCAAACTAAACCAAATCCTTACCCTAACTCTAACACTACCCCTCACCCTAACCCTAACCCTAAACCGAAGCCTAACCCTAACTCTAACCCTAACCCTCATACTCACCCTCAACCCCACCCTTACCCTCAGCCTAATCCTAAACCTAATCCTAAAGCTAACCCTCACCCTCACCCTCAACCAAACCCTATGCCTAACCCTAACCCTCACCCTAACCCTAACAAGCACCCGAACCCTAACCCTCAACCTAAGCGTAACCCTAACACTAACCATAACCCTCACACTAACCGTAACCCTCACCCTAACCCTAACCATACCCCTCACCCTACCCTTCATCGTAACCTTGACCCTAACCTTAATCCTAACCTTCACTCTAACCCTGAACCTAAACCTCACCCTCACTCTCACCCTAATCATAACCATAAACTTAACCGTTACCCTAACAATAACCCTAAACCTAACCCTAATCCTAACCCTCACCCTCACCCTAACCCTAACCTTAACCATCACCCTAACCCTATTCTTCAACCTAACCTTAAACCTAAACCTAACACTAACCCTAACCCTAACCCGAAATCTCACACTAACCCTAAACCTAACCCTCACCTTCAACCTCTACCTAACCCTACCCCAACCATAACACTCACCCTAACCCTAAACTCCATCCTACCCCTCACCCTAATCCTAAACCTCACCCTCAACCTAACCCTAACCCAAACCCTAATCCTCAACCTAAATTTCTCCCTAACCCTAAATTTAACCCTAACACGTCCTAACCCTAACCCTAACCCTAACCCCAAACCTCACCCTAACCCTAACCCTAACACTCACCCTCACCCTCACACTATCCCTTAGCCTTACCCTAACCTTCACCCTAAGCCTTAGCCTTGCTCCAACCCTCACCCTCAGCCTAACTCTATCACTAACCCTTACCATACCCCTCACCCTAACCATCACCCTAACCCTAAACTTAACCCTAACCCTCAGACTAAACGTAACCCTCAGCCTAACCCTAACCCTAGTTCTCATCTTAACCCTCACCTGCACCCTAACCATCACCCTAAACCTCACCCTCACCCTAAATATCACCCAAACGCTAACCCTCACCCTAACCCTCACCCTCACCCTAACCCTCACCCTAACCCAAACCCTCATCCTCACCCTCAGCCTAACAGTATCCCTAACCCTAATCCTAACCCTCACACTCACCCACACCCTAACCCTAACCCTAAACCTCACCCTAAACCTAATGCTAACACTCACCCTCACACTCACACTCACCCTCAGCCTATCCCTAACTGTAACCCTAATCCTAAACCTCACCCTCACCCCTCACACTCAGCCTAAACCTCACCCTCAACCTAACCCTAATCCTAACCCTCACCCAAACCCTCACCCTAATACTCATGATAACCCTAATATTCACCCTAACCCTTACCCTCACCCTAACCCTAAACCTAAACTTAAACCTAACCCTCACACTAACACTAACCCTCACCCTAACCCTAACACTCACCCTAACACTCACCCTCATCCTAAACCTAACCCTAACCCTAACCCCAACCTTTACCCTCACACGCACCCTAAGGCTAACACTCTCAACCTATCCCTGACCCTAACCCTAAACCTCAACCTAAACCTAAACCTAATCCTCAGCCTCACCCTAGCCCTCACACTAACCCTAACCCTATCCCTCACCCTCACCCTAACCCTCACCCTAAACCTTACCCTCCCCCTAATCTTAAACCTAACACTAACCCCAACAGTAACCCTAACCCTCACCATAACCCTAACCCTACTGCTCAGCCTAACCCTCATCCTAATCCTAAACCTAACCCAAACTCTCGCCCTAACCCTAACACTAACACTCACCCTAAACCTAAGCCTAATCCTAACCCTAACCCTCATCCTCACCCTCACCTTCAACCTAACCCTTACCCTAACCCTAATCCTAACCCTAACCCTCACCCTCACCCTGGCTCTTAATATAACCATAACCCTAACTCTCACCCTCACCATAACCCTAATCCTAAACCTATCACTAAACCTAAACCTATCCTTAATCCTCACCCTAACCCTCACCCTCACCCTAACCATAACCCTAACCTGAACTGTAAACCTAAACCTAATCCTAGCCCTAACCCTCACCCTAACCCTAAACCTAACACTCACCCTCAATGTAACTCTCACCTTCACCCTCACCCTCAGTCTAACCATAAGCCTAACCCTAACCCTAACCCTAACCCTAACACTCACCCTCACCCTAAACCTAAGCCTAACCCTAACCCTAACCCTCACACTCTCCGTCAACCTTACCCTCACCCTCACCCTCACCCTAACCCTAATCCTAATGCTAACCCTCACTCTCACCCTCAACCTATTCCTATGCCTTACCCTAACCCTCACCCTAGGCCTAACCTCCACAGTAACCCTAACCCTCAACCTAACCCTATCCCTAACCCTAACCCTCACACTAACCATAACGCTCACCCTAACCCTACCCATAAACCTCACCCTACCCCTCATCCTAACCCAAACCCGAAACCTCATCCTAACCTTAATCCTAACCCTAACCGTAAACCTAACCCTAACCCTAACCCTCACCCTCAACCTCAACCTAACCCTTACCCTAAAAGTAATCCTAATGCTAACCCTCACCCTCACCTTGTCTCTAAACCTAACCGTAACTCTAAATGTCACCCTCACCATCACCCTAATCCTAAACTTATTCCTAAACCTCACCCTGTCCCTAACCCTCACCCTAACCTTAACCCAGATCCTCACACACCGTAACCCTAACCCTAACCCTAACCCGCACCTTAAACCTCACGCTAATGCTTACCTTCAACCTAAACCTAACCCTAACCCTAAACCTAGCCAAAAACCTAACACTCACACTAACCCCAAACCTCACCCTAACGCTAAACCTCACCCTAACCCTAAACCTAACCCTCACCCTCACACTAAACCTAACCCTAAACCTAACCCTAACCCTCACCCTAACCCTCACACTTACCCTGAGTCTAACCTAACCCTCACTCTCACCCTAAACCTCACCCTAACGCTTACCCTCACCATAAACCCAACCCTAACCCTAACATTCACACTAAACCTAACCCTCACTCTAACCCTTTAAAATACCCCTGAACCTAACCCTCACCCTAAACCTAACCCTAACCCTCACCCTCACCCTAGACCTCACCGTACCCCTAATCCTAACACTCACCGTCAACCTAACCCTAACCCTCACCCGAAAACTCACACTAAACCTAACCCTCAAAGTAAACCTAACCATCAACCTAACCCTAACCCTAACCCTAACCCTAAACCTCACCCTAACCCTAAATCTAACCCTCAGCCTCAAAATAGCCCTCACCCTAACCCTAAACCTAAACCTCACCCTCACCCTAACCCTCACCCTAAACCTTATACTCACACTATCCTTAACCTTATCCCTAACCCTCACACTAACACTATCCCTCACCCTAACCTTAGCCTTAAACCTCAGCCTAACCCTCATCCTAAAACTAAACGTAACCCAAACTCTCACCCTAACCCTAACCCTAACACTCACCCTAATCCTAATCCTCACCCTCACCTTCACCCTTACCCTCACACTCACCCTCACCCTAAACTTAACCCTAACAGTAAGCCTCACCCTCACACTTACCCTTACCCTCACCCTCTCCCTAACCCTCAGCCTCAGCCTAACCCTAACCTTAACCCTAATCCTAAACCTCACCCTCAACCATCACCCTCAGACTAACCCTCACCCTCACACTAAACCTTACCCTACCTCTATCCCTAACCCTAACCCTCAACCTAATCCTAACCCTAACCCTAACACTCAGACTCACCCTAACTCTAACCCTAACCCTAACCCTCACCCTAACACTCACCCTAACACTCATGATAACCCTAACCCTCACTCTCACCATAAACCCAACCCTAATTCTTATCCTCACCCTTACCCTCAGCCTACTCCGTACCCTACCCCACATACTAACACTCATCCTAACCTTAACCCTAACCCTCACCCTAACCCTAAACCTCAACCTCACCCTCACCCTCAGCCTCAGCCTAACCCTAACCGTAACCCTAATCCTAAAGCTGAACCTCAACCATCAACCTCAGCCTAACCCTCTCGCTCACACTAACCCTCACCTTAACCCTTAGTCGCAAACTAACACTCACCCTCACCCTCAGCGTAACCCAAACCCTAATCCTAACCCTAACCCTCATCCTCACCCTCACCTGGAACCTAACCCTAACCCTAAGCCTCAACCTCACTCTCACCCTAACCCTCATCCTAAACCTTAACCTCAACATAAACCTAACCCTAACCCTAACCCTCACACTAAAACTTACCCTAACCCTAACCCTAACCCTACCCCTCACCATACCCCTCACCCTAACCCTAACCCTAAACCTAACCCTCACCCTCAACCTACCCTCACCCTAACCCTAATCCTAACACTCACCCTCACACTAATCTTAACCCTAACTCCAACCCTAAACCTAAACCTAAACTTCCCCCTAAACCTCAACCTTACCCTAACTTTAACAGTAATCTAAACCCTCACCCTCACCCTAACCCTCACCCTAACCCTTAACCTCACCCTAACGTTAAACCTAACCCTCAACCTCACCCTAAACCTCACCCTAACCCTAAACCTAACCCTCACCCTAAATCTTACCTCACCATAAACCTCACCCTAACACTAACCCTAACCCTAAACCTTACCTTAACCCTCACCCTCACCCTAAATATCACCCTAAGCCTAACCCTCACCGTTACCCTAACCCTCAACTTCACCCTCACCCTCAGCCTAACCCTAATCCTAACACTCACCCTCACACTAACCTTAACCCAAACCCTCACCCTAACACTAACACTAAACTTAACCTCACCCTTACCCTAACCCTCACCCTAACCTTTAACCTCACCCTAACGTTATCCCTAACCCTAAACCTCAACCTCAACCTAAACCTCACCCTAAGCCTAACACTCACACTAACTCTTACCTCACTCTAAACCTCACCGTAACCCTAAACCTAACCCTCACCCTCACCATCACAGTAACCGTAACTCTAACCCTAACCTTAAAAATAACCCTAACCCTAACGCTAACCCTCAGCCTCACATTAACCCTAACCCTAACCCAAACCCTCACTCTAACCCTAGCCCTGAACCAAAACCTAAACCTCAACATAACATTAATCCTAACCTCACCCTCAGCCTCACCGTTACCATAAAGGTAACCCTAATCCTAACCCTAATAATAACCCTAAACCTAACCCTAATCCTAACCCTCACCCTCACCATCAGCCTAACCATAACCCTAATCCTAACCCTCACTGTAACCCTAATCCTAAACCTCACCCTAACCCTAACCCTAACCCTAAACCTCACTCTTAAACTAACCCTAAACCTCACCCTCAACCTCCCTGTAACTGTAACTCTAAGTCTAACTCTAACAATAACCCTAACCCTAACCCTAACCCTAACCATAACCCTAAACCTAACTCTAAACCTAAATCTCACCCTCAACCTAACCCTAAGTCTAACCCTAACCCTAACCCTAAAAATAACCCTAAACCTCACCCTAACCATAATGCTAACCCTAACCCTAACCCTCAACCTAACACTTACCCTCCCCCTAACACTAACCCTAACCCTAACACTAACCCTCACACTAACCCTAACCCTCACCATAATCCTAAACCTCACCCTAACACTAACCCCAACCTTCACCCTAACCCTAGCCCTCACCTTAACCATAATTCTAAACCTTACCCTCACCCTAAGCCTAACCCTCATCCTCACCCTAAACCTCACACTCACCCTAAACCTAATCCTCAATTTAACCCTCATCCTAACCCTAACCCTAACCCTTACCCTAGCCCTAAACCTAACCCTAAACCTCACACTTATCTTAAGCCTCACCCTCAGCCTAAACCTCACCTTTACCCTTACCATCATCCTCAGACTAACACTCACCCTAATCCTAAACCTCATCCTAACCGTCACCTTAACCGTAAACCTAACCATCACACTATCCCTAACTTTTACCCTCAACCTCACGCTCAGCCTAACCCTAAGGCTAAGCCTAAACCTTCCCCTAACCCTCCCACTCACCCTAGCACTCACCCTAACCATAATCCTAACCCTAAACCTCATCCTAACCCTCACCCTAATCCTAACCCTAACTGTCACCCTAACCCTAATCCTCACCGCCATCCTCACCCTCAGCCTAACCCTAAGCCTAAGCCTAAGCCTGACCCTAACCCTCACCCTCACCCTCACCCTAACACTAGTCCTAAACCTAACCCTATCCATAAACCTCAACCTAACCTCACCCACACCCTAACCCTAACGCTAACCCTAACACTAAACTTCACCCTAACCCTCCCCTAAGCATAACTCTAACACTAAACCTCACCCTCACCCTCAACCTAACCCTAACCCTAACCCTAAACCTCACCCAAACCCTAACACTCATCCTCGCCCTCAACCTGCCCATAACTCTAAACCTAAGCCTAACAATAACACTAACTCTAACCATAACCATAACCCTAACCCTCACCCTCAGCCTCAGCCTCACCACAAACTTATCCCTAACCATAACACTAACAATAAACCTAACCCTAAGCCTAACCCTAACCCTAACTCTAATCCTCACCCCACTCTCACCCTCAGCCTAACCCAAAGCCTAAGCCTAACCCTAACCATAACCCTCACTGTAACCCTAACCCTAACACTAACACTAACCCTAACCCTCAACCTAACCCTACATCTAAACCTAATACTCAGCCTCAACTTCACCCTAACCCTAACCCTCACCATAACTCTCAGCCTAACAATATCCTTAACCCTAACCCTCACACTCACCCTCACCCTAACCCTAATCCTCAAACTAACCCTATCCTTAATGTTAACCCTCACCCTCACTGTAACCCTTACCCTAACCCTCACCCTAAACATAAAATTAACCCGAATCCTAAATCTCACCCTAACCCTAAACCTAACCCTCACCCTAACCCTAGCCCTAAACCTCATCCTCAGCCTAACCCTAACCTAACCCTAACACTAACACTAACACTAACTCTAAACCTAACCCTAAATCTAATCCTAAACCTAACCCTAATCCTCAGCCTCACCTGCACCCTAACCCAAACTCTAACCCTAAACCTCACCCTAACTCTAAGCCTAATCCTAATCCTAACCCTAACCCTCACCCTCATCCTAGCCCTCAACCTCACCCTAACCCTAACCCTAAACCTCATCCAAAACCTGACACTAAACACAACCGTAACCCTCACCGTAACCCGAACCCTAAACCTAACCCTCATGCTCAGCCTAAGCCTAAGCCTAAGCCTAAGCCTAAGCCTAACCCTCACCCTAACGCTAACACTATCCCTAACTCTAAGCCTAAATCTCACCCTCACCCTAACACTAACGTGAACTATCACCCTAACCTTAATTCTCACCCACACCCTCACCCTCAGCCTAACCCTAAGCCTAACCCTAAACGTCACACTAACCCTCCCCCTAACCCTAACTCTAACCCTAAATCTCAACCTCTCCCTAACAATAACCCTAACCCTAAACCTCACCCTTACCCTAACCTTCACTCTCACCCTCAACCTCACCGTAACTCTAACCCTAACCCTAACAATAACACTAGCCCTAACACTTACCCTAACCCTCACCCTCAGCCTCACCCTCACGGCAAACTTAACCATAACCATAACACTTACAATAACCTTAACCCTAAGCCTAACCCTATACCTAACCCTAATCCTAACCCCCACCCTCAACCTCAGCCTAACCCTCACCGTAACCCTAACGTGAACCATCACCCTAAACTTAATTCTCACCCACACCCTCACCCTCAGCCTATCACTAAGCCTAACCCTAAACCTCACCCCAAACCTCCCCCTAACCCTATCTCTAACCCTAAACCTCAACCTCTCCCTAACAATAACCCTAACCCTAAACCTTACCCTTACCCTAACCTTCACTCTCACCCTCAACCTCACCATAACTCTAAACCTAACCCTAACAATAACACTAACCCTAACACTTACCCTAACCCTCACCCCCAGCCTCACCCTCACGGCAACAATAACCATAACCATAACACTTACAATAACCCTAACCATAAGCCTAACCCTATACCTAACCCTAATCCTAACCCCCACCCTCAACCTCAGCCTAACCCTCAGCCTAACCCTAAGCCTAAGCCTAACCCTAACCCTCACAGTAACCCTAACTCTAACCCTAACACAAACCCTAACCCTAAACCTAGCCCTAAATCTAACCCTAAACCTAAACCTAATCGTCACCCTCACACTCACCCTAACCCAAACCCTAACCCTAATCCTCACCCTAACTCTCAGTCTAACCCTAACCCTACCCCTAACCCTCACACTCACCCTCAACCTAAACCTAATCCTAAACCTAACCCTATCCCTAACACTAACCCTTACCTTAACCCTCACCCTAGCCCTCACCCTAACCCTGACCCTAACCCTAACCCTAACCCTAAGCCTAACCCGAAACCTAATCCTCACCCTCATGCTCCGCCTAAGCCTAAGTGTAAGCCTAAGCCTAACCCTAACCCTAACTCTCCCTAACCCTAACCCTAAACCTAACCCTAAATCTAAACCTAAATCTCACCCTCACCCTAACCATAACTCTAACACTAACCCTAACAATAACCCTAAACCTCACCCTAACCATTACGCTCACCCTAACCCAAACCCTCACGCTAACACTTACCCTCACCCTAACACTAACCCTAACCCTAACACTAACCCTCACACTAACCATAACCCTCACCCTAATCCTAAACCTCACCCTAACCCTAACCCCAACCCTCACCCTCACCCTAGCCCTCACCCTAACCCTAATTCTAAACCTTACCCTCTCCCTAACCCTAACCCACATCCTCACCTAAATCTCACACTCACCTAACCCTAATCGTCAATTTAACCCTCACCCTAACCCTAAACCTAAACATTAACCTAGCCCTAAACGTAACTCTAATCCTCAAACTTATCTTAACCGTCACCCTCAGACTAAACCTCACCTTTACCCTTACCATCATCCTCAGCCTAACCCTCACCCTAACCCTAAAACTCATCCTAACCATCACCCTAACCTAAAACCTAACCATCACCCTAACGCTAACCCTCACCCTCAACCTCCCACTCAGCCTAACCCTAACCCTAAGCCTAACCCTAACCCTAACCCTCACCCTCAACCTCCCACTCAGCCTAACCCTAACCCTAAGCCTAACCCTAACCCTAACCCTAACCCTCATCTTAACCCTAACAATAACCCTAACACTAACCCTAACCCTATACCTAACCCTAAATCTAACCCTAAACCTAACCCTAATCCTCAGCCTCACCTGCACCCTAACCCAAACCCTAACCCTAACCCTCACCTTAACTCTAAACCTAAGGCTAACCCTAAAACTAAGCCTCACACTCACCCTCACCCTAACCCTAATCCTAAACCTAACTCTATCCCTAATCCTAACCCTCAACTTAACTCTCACCCTAGCCCTCAACCTAACCCTGAACCTCATCGTATACCTGAAACTAACCATAACCCTAATCCTCACCCTAACCCGAACCCTAAACCTCAACCTCATGCTCGGCCTAAGCCTAAGCCTAAGCCTAACCATAACCCTAACCCTCGCACTAACAATAACCCTAAAACTAACCCTAACTCTAACCCTAAACCTCACCCTCACCCTAACCCTAACTCTAACCCTAACCCTAACCCTAACCCTAAAAATAACCCTAACCCTCACCCTAGACATAATCCTCACCCTAACCCTAAACCTCACCCTAACACTTACCCTCACCCTAACACAAACTTGAACCCTAAAACTAACCCTCACAATAACCCTAACCCTAGCCTCACCCTAACCCTAACCCTAACCCTAACCCTCAACAAAACCCTAAACCTCACGCTCAACCTAACCCTAAACCTAACCCTGACCCTCACCCTAAAACTTGCCCTCACCCTAACACTAACCCTAACCCTAATGCTAACCCTAACCCTCACCCTCACCGTAACCATAATCCTAACCCTAACCCTAACAAAAACCCTAACCCTAACCCTAACCCTAACCGTAACCATTACCCTCACCCTAAACCTAACCCTCACCCTAACACTTACCCTCACATTAACACTAACCGTAACCCGAACACTAAGCTTCACACTAACCCTAACTATCACCCTAACCCTATACCTCACCCTAACACTAATCCTAAACCTCAACCCAACCCTAGCCCTAACCCTAATACTCATCCTCACAATAAAACTCACACTAACCCGAACACTAATCCTCAATCTAACCCTCACCCACACCCTAACCCTAACCCTAACCCTCGCCCTAACCCTAACCCTTACACTTACCGTAACCTTCACCTTCAGCCTAATCCTCACCTTACCCTTACTGTCACCCCCAACCTAACCCTCACCCTAAGCCTAACCCTTACCCTAACACTAACTCTACCCATAAACCTCACCCTCACCCTAATCCTAACTCTAACCCTAACCCTAACACTAAACCTAACACTAACACTGACCCTAACCCTCACCCTCACCCTCACCGTAAACCTTACCCTAACCAGAACACTCACCCTCACCCTAACCCTAATCTTAACCCTAAACCTGAACCTAATCCTAACCCTCAACCTCACCATAACCCTTACCCTAAACCTTACCCTAACCGTAAACTTAACCAGAATCTTACTCTCACCCTAACCCTAACCCTAACTCTGACCTTAACCCTAACATTAAAACTCACCCTCACCCTAGCCCTCACCCTAATCCTAATCCTAACCCTAACCCTCATCCAAACCCTCCCCCTAACCCTTAACCTAACACTCACACTAACCCTAAACCTCACTCTAAACCTGACGATCAGCCTAACCCTAAGCCTAACCCTAAACCTAACCCTAACACACAAACTCACCCTCACTCTAACCTTAATCCTAACCCTAACCCTCACCCTCACCCTCACCCTCAGTGTAACAATAAGCCAAAAACACACCCAAACCCTAACCCTCACAATCACCCTAACCCTTACCCTAATCCTAATCCTAACCCTAACCTTAACGCTCACCCTCAGCCTCAACTTAACCCTAACTCTAAACCTAAACCTCACCCTCACCCGAACCCTAAACCTAACCCTAACCTTAAATCTCACCCTAAACATCACCCTCACCCTAGCACTCACCCTAAACCTAATCCTAACCCTAACCCTCATCCTGACCTTCCCCATAACCCTAAACCTAAATCTCACCCTAATTCTAACCCTCACCCTCACTAAGCCTAAGCCAAAACCTTACCCTAACCCTCACCCTCACCCTAGTCCTCACCCTAACATAAATCCTAACCCTAACACTCAACCTAACCCTAAACCTCACCCTCACCCTAACCCTTACCCTAACCCTAACCCTGACCCTCACCCTAACCCTAATCTTAACACTAAACCTCAACCTAACCCTAACCCTCAAACTCACTGTAACCATGACCCTAATCCTCAACCTAACCCTAAACTTAACCCGAACGCTACTCTCACCCTATCCCTAACCCTTACTCTCACCCTAACCCTAATATTAAACCTCAACCTAACCCTAGCCCTCACGATAATCCTAATCCTAACCCTTACCCTCACACTCACCCTCGCCCTCAGTGTAACCCTAAGCCTAATCCTAACTCTAACCCTAACCCTCACACTCACCTTAACCCTTACCCTAATCCTAATCCTAACCCTAACTCTCACCCTCACCCTCAGCCTCACCTTAATCCTAACTCTAACCCTAAACCTCAACCTCACCATAACCCCAACCCTAAAACTAACCCGATTCCTCACCCTAACCCTAACTCTAACCCTAACCCTCACCCTCACCCTAACCCTAAACATAACCCTAAAACTCACCATAAACCTAACCTTCACCCTCACCCTCAACCTCACCGCAAATCAATCCCTAACCCTCACAATAATCCTAACCCTAACCCTAACTCTAAACCTAAGCCTCACCCTCACCCTAACCTTAAACCTAAACCTCAACCTCAGCCTCACCCTCACCGCAAACTTAACCCTAACCATAACACTAACATTAACCCTAACCCTAAGCCAAACCCTAACCTTAACTCTAATCCTCACCCCAACAGTCACCCTCAGCCTAACCATAACCCTATCCCTAACCTTAACACTAACGCTATCCCTAAACCTAACGCTAAATTTAACCCTTAACCTAACCCTAATCCTCAACCTCAACTGCACCCTAAACCAAACCCTAACCCTAACCCTCACCCTAACTCTCAGGCTAAACCTAAAAGTAACTCTAAGCCTCACACTCAACCTCACCCTAACCCTAATCCTAAACCTAACCCTATCCCTAACCCTAACCCTCAACCTAACACTCACCCTAACACTCACCCTAACCTTAACCCTAACCAAAAACCTCATCCTAAACCTGACAGTAATCATAACCCTAAACCTCACCCTAACCTTCACCCTAACCCGAACCCTCATGCTCGGCCTAAGCCTTAACCTCAGCCTAAGCCTAAACCTAACCCTCACCCTAACCCTAACCCTAACACTAACCCTAACTCTAACCCTAAATCTCACCCTCACACTCACCCTAACCCTAAATCTAAACCTACCATAACCCTAACAATAACCCTAACCCTCACCCTAACCATAATCCTCACCCTAACCATAATCATGACCCTAACCCTAAAACTCACCCTAAAACTTGCCCTCACCCTACCACTAACCCTAATCGGAACACTAAACCTCACAAAAACCCTAACCCTAAACTCACCCTAACCACAACCATAAACCGAAACCTCAACCTAAGCCTAATCCTCACGCTCAACTTAACCCTAACCCTAACCATAATCCTCACCCTAACCCTAACCCTCATAATAACACTTACCCTCACCCTAACACTAACCCTAATCCTAATCCTATCCCTAACCCTAACCCTCACCCTCACGCTCACCGTAACTATAACCCAAACCCTAATGCTAACAATAACCCTAACCATAACCCTAACCCTCACCCTAACCATAACCCTCACCATAACCCTAAGCTCACCCTAACACCCTCACCCTAAAACTAAGCCTATCCCTACCACTAACCCTCACACTAACCCTAACCATCACCCTAACACTGAACCTCACCCTAAGACTAACCTTAAACCTCACCCTCACCTTAGCCCTCACCCTAACCCTAACCCTCATCCTCACCCTAAACCTCACACTAACCCTAACACTTATCCTCAATATAACCCTCACTCTCACTCTAAACCTAACCCTAACCCTCACCCTCACCCTAACCCTCACCCTCAGTGTAACCCTCAACTTTACCCTTAGCGTAACCCCCACCCTAACCCTCACCCTAACCCTAACTCTACGCCTAAACCTCACCCTCACTCGAAACCTAACTCTAAACCTAACCCTAACACTAAACCTCACCCTAAACCTAACCCTAAACCTTATCCTCAACCAAACGCTCAGCCTAACCCTAAGCCTAAGACTAACACTTACCCTAAACCACACCCTCACCCTAGCCCTCACCCTAACCCTAATCCTAAAACTATCCTTCATCCTAACCCTCACCCTCACCCTAACCCTAACCATCACCCTAACTCTAATCCTCACCCCCACCCTCAAACTCAGCCTAAACCTAAGCCTAAGCCTAAGCCTAACCCTAACCCTCACACTCACCCTCAACCTAACCCAAATCCTAACCATAACTCTAACACTAACCCTAAACCTCAACCTAACCCTCACCCTAATCTTAACACTAAAACTAACCCTAACCCTAACCCTCGACCTAACCTTCCAACTAAACCTAAACCTAACCCTAAACCTCACCCTCACCCTACCCCTAAACCTTACCCTCACCCTCACCCTCACCCTCACCCTCACCATAACTCTAACCCTAACCCTAACAATAACACTAATCCTAACCCTAAAACCAAACCTAACCCTAACCCTAATGCTAACACTCACCCTCACCCTAACCCTAATACTAACCCTAACCCTAACACTAACCCGCCCATTAACTCTCACCCTAACCCTAACCCTAACACAAACGATAACCCTAACCCTCAACCTAACCCTCACCCTAACCCTAACCCCAACCCTAACCCTCACACTAATCCTAACCCTAACCTCACCCTAACCCTAACCCTAACACAAACCCTCAACCTAAACTTAAACCTCACGCACAACCTAACCCTAACCCTAACCATAAACCTCACCCTAACCCTAACCCTCATACTAACACTTACACTCACCCTAACACTAACGCTAATCCTAATCCTAACCCTAACCCTAACCCTCACCCTGACCCTCACTGTAACCTTAACCCTAAACCTAACACTAACAATAACCCTAAACCTAACCCTAACCCTCACTCTAACCATAACCCTCACCATAACCCTAAGCTCACCGGAACACCCTCACCCTAACACTAAGCCTAACCCTAACACTAAGCCTCACCATCACCCTAATCCTAAACCTCACCCTAACACT
>NW_027204497.1:0-26670 GCF_024711535.1 Dipodomys merriami
GAAGAGAAGTGGAGAGAGTGGGCATCCTTGTCTTGTTCCTGAGTTAAGAGGAAATGGCTTTAGTTTTTCACCATTGAGTATAATGCTGGTTGTAGGTTTGTCATATACAGCCATTATTGTATTGAGGAATGTTCCATGGATTCCTAATTTTTCCAAAACCTTCATCATAAAGGGGTGTTGGATCTTGTCGACTGCTTTTTCTGCATCTATTGAGATAACCATGTGGTTCTTGTTCTTGCTCCTGTTGATGTGATGAGTAATATTAATTGATTTGCGTATATTGAACCAGCTTTGCATCCATGAAATGAATACTGTTTGATCGTGGTGTATGATTTTTTGGATGAATTGTTGAAGTCGGTTGGCCAAAATTTTGTTGAGAAGTTTTGCATCAATGTTCATCAAAGAAATGGGTCTATAGTTCTCTTTCTTTGATGAGTCCCTGCCTGGTTTTGGGATGAGGGTTATGATGGCTTCATAGAATGTGTTCGGTAGTGAGCTTTCTCTTTCAATTTCATTGAAGAGTTGGAGAAGAATTGGTGTGAGCTCTGCTTTGAAGGCCTTGTAAAATTCCGCTGTAATACCATCTGGTCCTGGACTTTTCTTAGCTGGGAGGTCTCTTATTGCTGTTTCTATTTCAATGCTTGATATGGGCCTGTTAAGATAGTTTAACTCATCTTGGTTTAGTTTTGGCATGTCAATATTTGCTAGGAAGAGGTCCATTTCTGCCAAGTTGTCAAACTTATTAGCATAAAGTTTTGAGAAGTATTCCCTTATAATGTTCTGAATCTTGGTTTTTTCCGTGGTGATGTTTCCATTCTCATCCCTGAGTTTATTAATTTGGGTGTGTTCTCTTCTTTTTCTGATAAGATTTGCTAAGGGTCTGTCAAGTTTTTTAAGTTTTTCGAAGAACCAACTCTTTGTTTTGTTGATTCTTTCTATAGTTTTTATGGATTCTAATTCATTTAATTCTGATTTAATTTTGATTATTTCTTTCGTCTAGTGGATTGGGGTTTATCTTGCTGCTCTTTTTCAAGGAGGTTTAGATGTGTCATTAAATTGTTAGTTTCAGATCTCTCCAATTTGTTGATGTAGGAGCTCAGAGCTATAAACTTGCCTCTGAGTACTGCCTTTGCTGTGTCCCAGAGGAGCTGGTAATTTGTGTGTTCATTTTTGTTGAATAGCATGAACATTTGAATTTCCTTTCTAATCTCTTCCATGACCCACTCTTGATTCAACATTGTGTTGTTCAGCCTCCATGTGATACCGGACTTTCTTTGGTGGCTTTTGGTGTTGAGTTCTAATTTTATTCCCTTGTGGTCAGAGAGAATGCAAGGTATAACTTCAATGTTTCTGAATTTAGACAAGTTTGCTTTGTGACCTAAAATGTGGTCTATTTTAGAAAAGGTTCCATGTGCTGCTGAGAAGAATGTGTATTCTGATGCTGCTGGGTGAAATGTTCGGTAAATGTCTGTTAAGTCTATTTGATCTATGCAGCTGTTTAGATCTGAGGTTTCTCTGTTGAGTTTTTGTCGAGTTGATCTATCTAGTGGGAAGAGTGGTGTGTTAAAATCCCCAACAATTAATGTCTTTGGATCTATATGGGATTTGAGGGAAAGTAGTGTTTCTTTGATAAATTTGGGTGCTCCATTGTTTGGCGAATAGATATTTAGAATTGTAATATCCTCCTGAAGGAAGATCCTTTAATTAATATGTAGCGACCATCTTTATCTCTTCTCACAAATTTTAATTTGAAGTCTATTTTATCTGATATTAGGATTGCAACTCCCGCCTGTTTATGAGGGCCGTTTGCTTGGTAGATTTTGTTCCAGCCTTTAACATTGAAAATGTGTTTGTTTTTACGGGCAACATGTGACTCCTGTGGGCAGCAGAGAGAAGGGTCTTGTTTTTTAATCCAACTAGACGGTCTATGTCGCTTAATTGGAGAGTTTAGTCAGTTAACGTTAAGAGATAGGACTGAGAGGTATTTGGGAGTTCCTGCCATGTTATCCACCTTCTTGGGGGCTGCGAAAACTGGGTTCTTCCTATGGTTCTTGGATTCTCAGTTTGGGTGCAGTTTGTTGGCCTTTATTGTGGTCTGGTTGGTTTCCTATGTGTAGGACATCTTTAAGAATCTTTTGTAGGGCTGGTTTGGTGGAGATGTATTGTTCCAATTTTTCTTTATTGTGGAAGGTTTTTATTTGGCCTTCAGTTATGAAGGAGAGCTTAGCTGGGTACAGTATTCTTGGTTGATAGTTGTTTGTTTTTAGGGCATGGCATACATCATTCCAGGCTCTTCTTCCTTTGATTGTCTCTGCTGAGAAATCTGAGGTGATTCTAATTGGTTTCCCTTTATAGGTGATAGCCCTCTTCTCCCTGACAGCTTTAAGGATCTTTTCCTTGGTCTGAATTGATCCTGTGTGGATTATAATGTGACGGTGGGATGTCCTATTCTGGTCTGGTCTATTTGGGGTTCTAAAGGCTTCTTGTATCTGAATAGGCCTATCTTTTTGCATGTTTGGGAAGTTTTCTTCTAGGATCCTTTTAAACAAATTTCCTAGACCATTAACTTCTGTTTCTAGGTGCTCCTCTACACCCATTATCCTTAAGTTAGGCCTTCTGATGGTGTCTTCCATGTGTTGAATAGATCTATCATATTTCTTGGACTTGTCTTGGATGGTTGTATGTTCTTTCTCTATGATATCTAGGCTGTCTTCAATCCCTGAGATTCGGTCTTCTGCATGGTCTAACCTGCTGTCAAGACTCTCTACTTTGTTTTTTATCTCTTTTCCTTCTAATTGGTCAGCTTTGATGGCTTCAAGTTCTTTGTTGAAGCTCTGTTTTAAGTCTTGTATGAATCTCTTTTCTTCCTTAATTTGGTGTTCAGTGTTTGTCCTCAAATCACTTAGTTGATTGGATATGGTTTCTTTGGACTCCCATTCCTTCTGTTGGGTTCCATTCAGCTTTCCCTTTGTGGTCTCCCTGACTTCCTTCAGCTCTTTGTTAATGGATTCTATGGATGCCTTTAGTGATCTTTGTATGTTCTCTACCTGCTCTCTCAATTACTGTATTACTCTTTGATAAGCTTCCTCCTGTTCCTGGGATTCCTGTAGTTCTCTTTGAGTGTTCTCAGCCTGCTCACGCCATTCCTCCCTTTCTCTTTGAGTATTCTCAAGTTGTTCATGCAAATCCTTTATTAGTTTTTGAGTAGCTTCCTCACGCTTATGATATTCCTGTATAAACTTCTGGGATGCCTCCACTCTCTCCCTATCACGCTCATATGGAGTCCATTGTACATTGTCAAACTTCTCATTTATCATGTTTGCTAGTAGTGTTTGTAGAGCTATTTGGGAACTCTCCTCTGGATTATTCATTATCTGTTCTAATCCCTGATTATCAAGATTGGGAATTGAGATACCCGAATTTGCCATTTTTCTTGTGTTTTTCCATCTTACTCTGCCCATTTGAGATGAGGATAGCACCAGTTTTGTGCTAGAACACTATCTTAAGGCAACCATCAAGCAAAGTTTGCATTTGTACAGTCAATTGTCTACAGACACAATCTAGTTCAACAGATACATCTATTCCACATCAAACAACTATATGTTAAAGGACTTCGAGCCGCAGAAAAGAATTTGGAAAACCAGAAATTATTAGGATTAGGGAGAGATGTGGGTAAAAAATAGGAATAGATTGGTGTGGGGAGGCACAGGGAGAGTTAACTACGTCCTAGTCACAATTCAGGAAATGGGTTGGGTAGGATACAAGTAGAGAGAGAGAGAAAGAGAAGAGAGGGAGAGGTGAATGAAAAGAAATCAGAAAAAAAATAGAAACGGAAGGATTAATGTTATTACAGAGATTAAAAGACCGTCTATTTAGAGAGGAATGTGATTATGTTGAGAGAAAGGGAGGGACATAGAGGAGGTGTGAAAAACTTTAAGGATGGGAAAGGGAGAAGAAAAGATCAGAAGTTCAGTAGAGCTAGACAAAAAACAAAAAGATAATTAAGAAAGAAAGAAAAAGAGAAAGAAGACAAGAAAAGAAAGGAAAACGCTCATTCCCATATTCCTAAAATAAAAACTAAAAGAGGAGGAAAAAAAAGTTACTGGAAAACAATTGTTTTTTTCAGAAGAGGCAAAAATTAAAGATTAATAAAGTTTTAGAAGAGAAAAAAATTATATATATATATATATATATATACTATATATATATATATATATATATATATATAGGTAACAAAAAACAAAAAAACAAACAATAAAAAAGAAAAGAAGAAGAAGAAAAAAAAGTCTTTTGATTTTTTTTCGGGATGGGGTAGGGGTGGGAAGAATCCTGTATCTCCCTTTTGTCTGTAACCAGTCTCTTGTTGGAGTCTCTGGTCAGCTTGAGGTCCTGTGGCTTGATTGGTTTCTTAAGTCGGTTTGTTGGAAGAGGCAGAAAAATGCTCTGCTTTACCCAAGATTTTGAGATCTCCCTCCCAGGTTAGTTTTCTGGGAGGGTGATCTGCTTTGAGAATACAAAAGAGGGGGATGCGGTGATGAGGCTAGGTTCTGGGTAGAGTTGAGGCCTTTCGACAAACAGTAGCTGGAAACTTGATTTTTTTATAGTGAAAATTCTAATTAGTTGCTTTACCACTGACACTAGAAATTTTGATAGTGCCTCTTCTCTGATATCTCTAGGGAAATCTGAAGGAAGTAGTTTTACCATCATAGTTTTTGTTGTTTCACACTGCTGCTACTGTATCTTCTTATTTGCTTCCTCCTAGCTCTCAATACTTTGTTCATTTTGACACCTAGAATATCCCTGATCCACACTTATCCACTGTTCCCCATTAGAAAAACAAACTACTGCATAGTTTGATTTATGTTAATTCACATTTTGTTCAGAAAAATATTGCCTGGTGATAAAAAATACCATAATTGCAGTTACCTTACTTGAGTTCATAACAGAGTAGGTTAGTGTTATAGAGGGTCACTGTGTATTTATGTTTCTTTTTTTTGTGAACATACTGTACAGAGGGGTTACAATTACATGGGCAAGGTAAGGAGTACATTTCTTATCAAGCATTGCAGCCTCCTCCTTTGTTTACCCTTCATATCCCTTCCCAGCCTCCCCTGGCCCCCCACCCAGTCCTCCTCCCCACCAAAGTTGTAAAGTCCGTTTTCGACATGACAACTTGTACTTCTCATTGTTGCAACGGGTCCACCTGTATCTTTAAACGACTTGTTTTTCCCCTCCCCCTCCGCAAATTATACCGACATCAAATATAGTGAAAGCAGGGATTATACTGCAGGGGAGGGACATACAAAGCAACAAAGATATAATCTTATAAATGCATTAGAAATAATTGCATAAAAGAAAAAAACATTTAAATACATATCTAAGGGTTCATTTTCCTAACATCACCTTATCTGACCTTTTCTGCTTGATTCATACATATACTAGATATTGCAAATAAGGGAAACCATGGGACCTATGTTTCTTTGGGCTTGGCTTACCACGGATTGGGAGAAGATCTTCACTAGCCATACAACGGACAAGGGTCTCATATCTAAAATATACTTGGAACTCAAAAAATTAAATCCCCCAACAACAAATACTCAAAGAAACAACTGCCCAATAAATAAGTGGGCTAAAGACTTAAATAGAAACTTCTCTGAAGAAGAAAGAAGGATGGCCAATAGACACATGAAGAAATGCTCAACATCCCTAGACATAAAAGAAATGCAAATCAAAGCAACATTGAGATAACACCTCACCCCAGTTAGAATGGCTAAAATCAAGAACTCTAATAACAACATATGCTGGAGGGGAAGTGGACAGAAGGGAACCTTACTTCATTGTTTGTGGGAGTGTAAACTTGTTCAACCACTTTGGAAAGTAGTATGGAGATTCCTCAAAAGACTCCACATTGAGCTCCCCTACGACCCAGCAATCACACTTTTGGGCATTTACCCAAATGTTTACAAACAAGACCACACTAAAGCTACCAGCACAAACATGTTTATTGCAACATTATTTACCATAGCTAAAATATGGAACCAACCCAGATGCCCCTCAGTAGATGAATGAATCAATAAAATGTGGTATATATACACAATAGAATTCTATGTCTCCATCAGAAAGAAGGACATTGCCCCATTGTTTAGGAAATGGAAATGCTTGGAAAAAAATTATATTCATGTTTCTTGAGAGTAGAACATTGTTCATGAGGATAAAGGACTTACTACAATTGAACCATGATAGATGTATGTTTCCATTACTTTTTGCTTTGTGCAATATTCTTTTTCAGATCTCAGAACTCCCACTGCTTCCATGAGTTTATGTGCCATTAAATAATCAGGACTTGTATTTTTATGAGTTGTTGCTGTGCTGCACTCAGCTTTCTTCTTGCTTTATTTTCTCTCTTCTCATAAATCTTTTATGTGTATATTTCCTTAAGTGTCTAGATTATATCTTTGGGGCTTGACATTGTTCTCCTGGCATACCCCTAAGCCAATTCTCTGCAATAAATTAGGGAAGAGTGGAGGATGTTTCTTGTTTTCATCTATCTTTATAAATTCAGCATGAGGAGTCTTGTTGCTTATGATGCCATCTTTGCAGCAGAGAAGAGGAGAGCTCAGAGTGACACTTTGAAGCGAACCAAGGAGCTGAATGTGACAGCCAGGGCAGGTCCGTGTTTTGTGCTCAGATCTGCTCTACTGAACTTTTACTCAATTTATCCTTTCATGTCAAAAGCCATGTGTCAGAAATAGATGTTGGGTTTCTCAATTATATAAGTGTCAACCACTTGCCAAATGATATAGACTAGGAGAGGGTTGATGAAAAGAAACTCATGAGAGTTGATAATATCTTCTGTTTCATAACAGAAATTATCACACTAGCAAGTTATACAAATCCAAATGTGTAACACATATCAAAAGATAGAGTGTCTATAGAAATATATACACAAACATGTGCACATACACAGACAAGTATAAATGTTTGTCTGAATGTGTGTACATATTCAAAAGATAATTTGTGTATATATGTATACCCTATATTTAGTGACTAGATGAATCCATCTAGACTCATGATTTCAAATATTATCTTTGTGCTCAGATTTTTGAATTTTTATATTTCAAGCTTCATTTCTTCTCCTAATAACCAGGCCCAAAATTACAACTGGTCACTGAATATTTATTCTCCATTACCGTATGCCTATCAGATACTACTTTCAAATTTTCCACCTGAAAATTTTACTGAATTGCTTTTATATGTCTTTATTATTATAATTTTATTGTCTTTAAGTCGTTTAAATTCAACATGTCAGTTTGTGAGTATAATGCATCTTGATCAATGTTATACCCATTCCAACATTCTCCCCCATCTAACCCAACCCTGTCTACCTCTCAGTTATTCTAGTTTTCACTTACACACATACACACACACACACACACACACACACACACACACACACGCACCCCCACATATATATGTGTATATATATATAGATATAGAAATATATATATTATGATTACATTCTCTCACATTTCTACTTTTTATTTCCTCTTTTAGTCTTTTTTCATTCTAAGCAATCTCATATTTTTTACTTGGGTTAATAAACAAACAAAAGAAACATTATAAGTTTTCCTAAACTCTTGTCTTCATCTTGTAGTCCAACACAATCAGTTATCAGTTCCTGTTTGTTATTTAAGTAAGATGTTCACCCTCTCATCTGAATTCTTTAATAGCTGTCCTAAGCATTTTGCTCTTACTCTTCCATATTTTACTTCTAAAGAGTATTATCAACAATTCATTAAATGTTAATTTGTGTATAAATCAGTGTTCATTATCACTCCACTAAAAATGTATAGCTGTTTCTTTTCTTTAGGATCTATATAATTTAAAACAGTCCTGCACCTCGACAATATAATTTACTGAAATCTCACAGATAGAAGAGCTAAAGCACATAGAAACTCAGTTCACCTGAATTAGCCAGTCAATAGAGCACAATATGGTGTGAACATAGTCTTTTTCAATGTGTGTGATTTAATCATGGAAGTCTGTGTTTCAGTAGCATTTTATGTGAACCTGAACATACATGCATTTGCTTTTCGCTTCCTTACACTTAACCTCTTGTAATTCATATTATTTTAGTCTGTTACTAATTCACACTGAATAGCTAGAATTCTCCAGATACTACAGAAATAATTCTGCACCACACCCACTGTATTTGCTCATTTCTTATACAAGAAAACTCTTTGACCAAAAATTTATAAGTTTCCCACTCTGGCCATTCCTGTACTTAACTTTCATCTTCTCACTCTAATTTGACTTCTTTATTAAAACTTTTATAAGCTCTGCTTCTGGTGTCACATTGCTCTACATGTGAGGATTAACATTCAATTTTTATAACCAATGCCCATTAACACAATAAATTCACATCTACTATAATCTCATTTTATTTTTTGTGATGTCAATGAGAAAAATGATAACAAAGAAACATTTAATATTAATTTAGAAAATAAAATTATTAACACTTTAATATAACCAATCATGTTTTTTTCATCCACACACAATTTTAAGTTTATTCTGAAATAGTTAATGACTGTTCAGATTTCTTTGTGACTGTGTGCTGGTACTGAGTCTTGAACTCAATCTCTTTCACACTGGTGGCTTTTTTGCCCAGGGCTGGTGCTCTACCACTTGAGGTATCACTACAGTGCTAGCCTTTTGCTGATTTATTGGACATAAATGTCTCTAAGTTGGCTTCAAATTGAGATCCTTTTCTTCAGCATCATAAGTAGCTAGGATTGCAGATGTGAGTCACCAATGCTTGGCTTCTAGGTTCTTAAACATGAAAATATATTTAAATTTTAGTGAATAACTAAATTTACTGAAATAGAAATTTCCACTATTCTGGTTAAATGCTCCAAAGACCCACAGCGAGCTGACTACAGAATCAGCTTCACTATGTGGCACTATTTATAATAGCCAAATTGTGGGATAGTCCATATGCCCACCAATGGGTGAATAAAGTTTTTTAATGTGATATGAAGAAGACTTAGTCATCAGAAGAAGGAAACAGCATCTTCGCTGGAAATGAGTCCAACTGGAGATCATCATGTTAAGGGAAATGAGCCCCATAAGTCTATGTATCACATTTTCATTCATATATGAAGGCTAATATTAATATTAGCTGTATTAGTCATGAAAGCAAATGGAGAGTTATTAAAAGACAGATGGAGAATGAGAAAGGGAGAATTGGAGGGGAAACTAAGAAAAATAAAGTAAATACAATTACAATACATTGTACACATGTATGTACCTATGTATGTACACAAGTTTGTGTAGATGGATGGATGAATGAAGATGCCATAAGAACACACTTTTGGATAATGAATGTATATTAAGTTTAAATTATATTGCAACAATGATGCCCACAAGACGGTATAGTGGAAATGAACTTTACAACTTCAGGCAGGTGCGGGGAAGCAAGGTAGGTGGGGGCAGGAAGGGTTAGTGGGAGAACAACAAGTGTAGGGGTAACAATGCTAGACAAGAAATGTACTAATTACCTTACTCATGTAACTGCAATCCTTTGTACAGTATCTTTACAATAAAATGAAATTAAAATTAAATAAAACTGGACTTCTAAACATGACTCTTTAACAGTAATGAAGTTTCATGCTTTGGTTTGAATATTCCTTCTAGAAAATTTATTTGAATTTTAACTGAGATCCTAATATCACAAAGAGGAGGTGGGGTCTTCAAAAGGTAACTGTCCCTTGAAGACTGTTTATCCTTTCTAGGAAAATCTTAGACCATGTTCTCTATCAGACAGCACCTCTCTTGCCTTTTGTCTGCCACAATGGAGAACAAAACACATGTGTGCTTTAAGGATGACACACAAAAAAAACATAGGTCCAATTGGTTCCCTTATTTGCAATAATTAGTACACATATAGGATAACCTTGGCAGATAGCAAAATAGCTCAATATCTATGTCCATATGACCATATATGATGATTCTAAGTGAAATGAATTCTAAAACATGGAGACAAGAGGTTTTTCTTTGCTGTTGTTGTTTTTAATGTGCTATGTGATTTTGTGTTTCTTTTGTGTATTCTTCCCCCTATGATTTATCCTTTGTTGGCACTGAATTTGATATTGGTACCATATATATTGTATATAAGTTTATCTGAATTAGGGAAGGGAAGAGGAACAACAAAATGGTGATAGGAAGGACAAAGGGGAAACCCATGCAACAGCAATACTCACAAGACAAAATGATCTGTACAACCTGGGGATATAGGGGAGGGAAAGTGTGAAAAAAATGAGGGAGGGGGTAACAAGTTCAACAAGTAATATACTCATTACCTTACTTATGGAACTGTAAACCACATGTACATAACCTTGACAATAAAAAGTAATATTAAAAAATTTTATAACGATAAAGAAATAGCGTTTGATTTAGAAAAGAAAGAAAAAAAGATAACTGAACCATATCCTGGGTTTCACAACCTCCATTATCATGACACAAATGAATATTTCTGTAACCACTACCAGCCTAGTTATTGTGTACTGTGGGAAAAGAATATGTACAAATACAGTTGAAATTGATAATTTATCATCATCAAATTACCAATTCTTTACAAATAATTATCTCTGGAAATAGTAATCTTTATATAAGCAAATAAGATATTTTGAAACCAATTAACAAATGTATGTAATAAATACTTCCTAAGTCTTAATCTATATGTGTTAATACAGGTTAATGACAAGTATATATGAGATTCCTTTGTACTTTATATTTTATTTTTCCAGGGTATAGTTTATATTTTATAAGAACTTTCCCCCTATGTAGTTTTATTTGAATAAAAATGGACATTTTGCTCATTATTTCTTCCTAGGAAAGCAGTGTAACTTTTTGATAGCATGCTCATTGTTTCAGTTTTAATCATAATATAAATGATATTTAAAGCATGAGAGAGGAAATGGATACATAATATGCAAACACCACACAATTTTATTATGAAAGAGTGGAACATGGTATATCTGATTATTTGTGTTTGCTTTGACCCAATCACCCACATACATAGAGATGATAGCACATATCAAACAAACTTACAATTTTTATTTATAAAAATGAATTTTGTATTCTTATACTGTGCCCTTTTAATATTTTTCCTGTAGCTTTTTGACATACTAAAATTTTTCTAAATGCATTTAGAATTTGTCTTTTTTTGTTGGTAGTGGGCTTGAACTCTGGGCTTGGCACTGTCCCTCAGCTCTTCAGCTCCAGGTAAGTGCTCTACCTCTTGAGCCACAGGGCCATTTCAAGTTTTCTAGTGGTTTATTGAAGATAAGAGTCTCATCCCTTTCCTGCTGGGCTGGTTTTGAACCATGATCTCAGATCTCAGCCTCCTGAGTAACTAAGATTACAGGGGTATGCCACTAGCACCTGGCTTTGTCTATCTTTTTTTTAAGAGCAGGGGATTTTTGAATTATTTTGATGAGGTATTGCTCACATTGAGTTTGTCAACATATTCAAATATTAGCTTTCAGATTATTTATTGACATTTTATTCTACATGTATCTCCTTATGGACAATTTGTTTTTCATATATACTATTGGAAAGAGGTTAGTTTTTTAATGGAAAATCTATTGCCACTACAACACTATTCACTAGAGTGAAGATATAGAATCAGCCCAGATGCCTCTCAATGGACAAATGTATCGAGAAAATGTTGCATATATCCACAGTAGAATTTTACTCATCCATTTAGAAAGAATGACATTGTATTACAAATAATAGAATGGTAAGTCTTGGAAAAATTATATTAAATTAAGCAAGCCAGATTCAGAAAAACTAAAGTTGCATGTATCCCTCTTTTGTGGCATATAGAATGTGCCTCTAAATCTTTAAGTAAACACGTTGGGAGGCATACAAATGCCTACCACTGAATTTACTGAGATATAATAGACTCTAAGTAGAGCTCCAATTTTTAAAGAAAGACTAGATCAAAGCCCAAGAAAATAAACACCAGACGATGGGTACTTGACAGATGTGTGTTGGACCTAAAGTGTCAACACAAATGAAAGGGAAAGAGGGAATGATAGTCAATAATTCATTGCATATACTACAAACTCAAGAAAGTAAGGGAAGTGATGGATCGAATCGGGTAAGAATGTTGAAGGGGTCACACTATTTGAAATGTGCTATATTCATGAACTGTTTACTAAATGATACCTCCTTTGAATAACTAATCAAAAATAATAGCATAATCATATTTGTCTGTGCACAGTTTCTTAATTACTAGAATCAATTTGTCCTTATATAATATGAGTAATGTGATTATAAATTATAAAATGTAGGCATAGATTGATATGATGCACTTCAGGTAAACATACATGCACATTTCTCATTTTTTCAGTATTTACTCATTTGATATAATTTTATTAACCTGACTCTTTTATATCTGTTTACAATGAGCATCTTATGGTCTTTACAAACATTATTTTAGATAGATAATGAGTAAAATTTTTATTCTTAAGGGTGATATTTTATTATATATTCATTTTAATTTCAATTTCATCTTCACTGCTCTTTTAAAAATTAATATTTTAGGGGGCTGAGAAGGTAGCTCAGTGGCAGCATGCTTGCCTTGAATGCCTGAAGCCCTGGGTGCAATTCCTCAGCACCACATAAGCAGGAAAACCCAGAAGTGGCTCTGTGGCTCAAGTGGTAGAATGCTAGCCTTGAGCTGAAGAGCTGAGGGCAGAGCCCCATGACAGACAAAAAAAAATAGTGATGTTTTTCCTATTTCCAAAAAGTCTATTTTCTATTTGTAGATATCATTTCTGTCAAATCTCTTTCTTAGATTCAATTTGCTATCATCTTTCTAAGTGTATGAGAAAGCAAGTATCATAATTCATTTACACTATTGCCTTGTTTCTATTGTATGCTTTAATAAATAAACCTGTACAATAAATATCGAAATATATCTTAGAGAGGAATAAATAATAACTTTTATGGTTGATGTGTGGATTCAGTGTCTAAGAATAACTAATATTTTGATGAGGTGATCAACATAAATGCAAACTTAAGTTGATCCAGCTAAAAAATTTGAAATTCTTAACATTTTTGTTGCATGTTTTAGTATACATATCAACAGAGAACCAATGTAGTGGGTTAGTGTGTAGTGTATTTATTATTTGGGAATTGTTCACTAAATCCGTCTATAATTCAAATTCCTGGGGTCAGATATCCTCCTGCCTCAGCCCTCCGGCTTCTGAGACTACCAGCTCCTATTGCAGAGTCCAGATAAAAAAAAACAGTGATAAATAGCAATGGGGGCTTATCTGCTGGTTGGGAGTGGCAGCAAGTATGAATGAGCTCCTCAGTGAAGTGGGGACGAAAAGGTTCAGAGGCTGAATGGAATGCTTTACTGTCATCATAATGTGATTATGATAACCAAAATGGGCTTCCAAGTCAAGCCAAACACCAGAGATGTGTGACTAATATATATTTTATGCTATATGGTTGTTCAGAGTTGCAATTCAAAGTAAATAGTCTGCAAAATATAAACAGAGAGCATCTATACTTGGCTAAAATGCAATTGGAATTAACATAATAATTGTGCCATTTGGTCCCTTAATTTTATGGACTATAATAATTTATAGAAACTTTTGAGTAACATAGAAACAAGATCTTCTTGCCTTGTATAAGCCAAGTCTTCAATAAGCCAAAATGTTACTCTGTAATTTTTCCTTTAATAAATTGTAGAAGGCCCCAAAACTGTTTCCTAGGGTGTAATGAGTAAAGCATGAGTATATGAGTACATGAGTGATGCAGAAATAAGTGGATAATTCACAAATTTCTGGCTGATTTCTACAGAAAAGAAATGTAACACTCTCACGTCAAAGTAGTGAGCCTATGGGGGTCTGCTAATCAATTGATTCTTACCTTGTTTCATTTTATAGCAGACCCAGGTTTTCCTTAAAGAGCTCTGTTATTTCCCACAATTTTTAGAATGCAGAGTTTCAATACATAGAATGAATGGAAGATAGTATTTGATTTCACTATGCATGTATTAAAGACATATAGTAGATGAGTCCAAGTGGAAGTTAGGAGCATTACTTGTGTTTCCAATTACAAGCTAAAGGCAATAGTGCATTTGCAGAGGGACATCAGCAATTAATGGCAACATCAAAAAGTTACAACCAACAAGAAAAGTGATCTATGGCAGTAACATGCAAAAGCCTACTTAGCTATCCCACATGATGGATGTATCTTGATGGATATGTGTAAATTTCCAAAAACTTAATAATTATCTAGTTCTCCACGGTGAAATTTCACAAATTTCATTTATGTAACTCAAGTATTCTATTATTCTCAGTCTTAGATACAAGAATTTGTTCATTTATTGGTTATTTCTAAGTGTTTAATCAGATCAATTATTTAATATGTACTGAATCTTTTGTTTGAAAAGTTATTAAGTCACACTATTATATATCACTAGTAAAATTCTTAAGCTAATTTTAGCCAAAAATTTTAACATAGTTCTGTTTCTTAGCCTTTGACATTATTTTCCATTGCTTATGTTTATTAAATAAAATCAAAACATTTAATAAATTTAAACATGAAAGCCACCAGAGAAATAAAAGCCATATTGAAAAATTGAAAGCAAGCATTTTGTCCCTGAATTATTATATAGAGCAAAGTATTTGACTCCATTTGTTTTCCTTTCTTCTTGTTACCAAATATTACAGTAATGGAAAATTCATTTTTACTTTTTTGGTTCATTCAAGTGTACACATATAATGTGATGAGTTTCATTAGACATTATTTTCAGGCTACCAAACCAATGTTTGTTGGGTTTTTTAAATTAGTTATTCTGAGATAGTTAGGCCAAGGTTGTGCAGAATTCTGTAATAGTGGTGTTTGAATGGTCATAGGTGGTAGAATTCACAGAGAGAAGACACCGTAATTGGAAACAAGGCTTTGTCAAGGAGAGCAATTGTACAGGGGCAGTGATCTAATATTGCTAATTTGCTAGGTGATAATTAGCTTGTCTTCCCAGATATGATAAACTGTAGTAACCAGTGAATGGTCATTCTGCAGACAAATGAAGCTCTCAGGAGTGCAAGATAAAGCCATTCCAAATGAATTTACTGTATATACCAGTGAAATTTTCATTTTGCAATCATTTTTACTAATCATGAGCCCATTGGTTGAGACAGCTCCATTTTGAATAGATACCTTTTAACAATCAGAGAGCAAGGAATTTTATTAATATTTAATTTATGTAGCAAAATCATATCTTGTCACTAACCTTTTTATACAACAAAGCACACTATGTCTCTTTGCAATCAGATTGATTAATGTAGTGTTGCAGTAGTGTTCAAGCAATCTTATTATTAGACTTAATATTGGCCTGGAAACACAGTCGTATTGATACTGGTAAATTAAAAATTCCAAGAACGGAATGCAGTGCTACTTTATGTATAATTTCATATCATCATAAGATATACACAATCCATATAATCAATACTGCAATATTACAATTATTCTCTCTCCTTTTTTCTTCCAGTCCTTGGGCTTGAAGTTAGTACCTGGGTGGTGTCTCTGAGCTTCTTTCATCCAGACTAATACTCTACCACTTGTGCCACTCCTCCATTTCTGGCTTTTTGGTGATTAATTGGAGATAAGAGGCTCGTGGTCTATTCTGCATAAGCTGCCTTTGAACCAAAATCTTCAAGTCTCGGCCTCCCCAATAGCTAGGATTAGAGACATGAGCCACCAGCACCTAGCATAGTTATTCTATTTTATTCTGAGTTATGGTTGTTAATCTCTGTGCCTAAATAATAAGATAAACTTTGTCATATGAAAGTGTGTATTATAACAAAAAACACTGTGCACAGAATTCAGAAGTTTTAAATGCCCTGTGAGGATCTTGGAATTGATGATCCATGAATAGAAGACTACTAATAAATCATCTGAGATGCTATATTTCCTAAAGATGAATTTACTAAGAGTATTGAAATAGTGACACTCTCCCTTAAAGTAGACAGAGACATATACTAGTTTCCCTGCATTTTTGAAAAATCATGTTAATTCTTGGTACTTACTTTTGTCAGAAGAGTGGAAAAGCCAATCAGTTCAATAGTCAAGCAAAATACAGGAGGTTTATTCTTCTCAGTCAGAACACCACATCTGGACAGCAGCTGTAACACCATTCACTGCTCAATTAAATTGATGGTTATTTACCGTCATTCTCCAAGGCCCATTGTCTGTTCAGTAAATTGAAGTAGATACGCAAATGGGGATGTGTTAGTAACCATCACTTTAAAGTCTTAGTGGGCCAAATCTTTGCAGTTTCACACTAAATGATCTATTTATAGGGTTATGTATGTTAGTTAATTCATTTTATTTGTCATTTTTATTATGATGAGTTATGTCAGATATTCAGTTTTATTTGTTGTGTTTATTATGATGTGCCTCTCCAGTACTTTTTTTCCAAAATAAATTCTGAATATTTGTATATGTTTGGAGAATTTTACAAATGCTTAGGAAATCACAACGGGAACATGTAAAATCAAAATAGAGTTACCAAACTTCCTTAATTTCTCATGCCTACTTGTAGAATAAAAATACATTTCGTTAATAAGAGTTTGTAACTCAGATTCATTGCCAGTATTTTCTCAGTCATATTTTCTCATAACATTTGTATTTGCTCAGAGTGTGTTAGAACTAAATCTAATGTCTCTAAACATATTTATAGTGTTATATAGTTCATTATCAAGCATCAAATCTAATATTTTTATTGACATATATCTGATAATTTATGTAGTCTGGAAATTGGCATAGGAGTCATAGATATACTATGATGCCTCAATATGCCTCTCATAAAACAAGAGTTTCAAAGTTGTTAGCATCAGAATGAAACATACTCAGAAATTCATAGCCTTTGTTTCTTGGGTTTAGAATCTTGAGGTCAGTTTAGAATCAAGGAACATTTATTCAGATCAGTTTGAACACCTTTATGTTTTTGGCTGCCTTGAATTTTACTTAATTGATAAAGTTAAATCTCATTAAATTAATACTAATTAATAAACATGTGAGAAATTTTGATCATCTCTAATGAAGAGGGCATTTTGTTATCTTTAAGTATTTGTACAAAGGAGTTGTCATCTAATAAAGCGGTTTACAGATACAATGTGTCTTGATCAGTGTCATCATTTCAACATTCTCACTCTCTCTTTGACCAACCCCCTTCCTTTACTTTTCTTAATTTCATAGTATATAACAAGGATTCCTGACTAAATCCACCCACCCTTCACCCTTCATTGGTCTACTCTCCTCTTTATACCACCCATTCTCTTCTATGTACTCATTTAGTGGTGTTCATTTTGTTAGGATTTGATCTAATCTTCATAGAGTCAATTATACTTCATTTGTATAATTATCCAATTGTTAAATCGTGTGTGTGTGTGTGTGTGTGTGTGTGTGTGTGTGTGTGTGTGTGTGTGTGTGTGTGTGCCAATCCTGGGGCTTGATCTCAAGGCCTAATCACTGACCTTGAGCTTCTTTTGCCCAAGGCTAGCACTCTACTACTTGAGCCACAGCATCATTTCCAGCTTAGTCTGTGTATGTGGTAGTGAGGAATAGAACCCAGGGCTTCATGCATGCTAGGCAAGCACTCTTCCACTAAGCCACATTCCCAGCCTCTATGTTAATTCATTTGTAACCACTAGTGTACAAGTCATCCAACAGTGTCTGTACCCATACCTAGAATTATAGGTACATACTATTTACTGCGTATGACAGAAACCATGTAACTTTTGTTTTTCTGGGTCTGGTTAACTTCACTTTTTTTTTTGATTGTTAGCATTTACTAAAAGAGCACTCAGAGAGCACTCAGGAGCCTCCTCCCACTCCCCTCCTTCCCCCCTCCTCCCCATCCCCCTCCTTCCCTTCCTCTTCCTCCATAGTCATGGGACCTGGATGCTGTCCCTGAGTTCTTCAGTTCAAGGCGATTGCTTTATCACTTGAGCCACAGCGCCACTTCCAGTTTTCTGGTGATTTATTGGAGATAAGAGTCTCACGGACTTTCCTGCCTGGGCTGGTTTTGAATCATGATCCTCAGATCTCAGCCTCTGAATAGCTAGGATTACAGTCGTGAGCCACCACAGTCTGGCTTAGGTTACATTTCTTTAACAAATCCTGAACATACCCTATCAATGCCCAACTGATCCATCATTGTTAAAGAATGCAATACTGATGCTACTTTGGAAAAAAATTTGTGACAAATAATTTACTATAAATTAGAAAGTTCCAATTTTTAAAAAATGTGCAGTGTTATAAGTTGTGAGATTTGTCTGAATAGTGAAAATCATAGAAGCAATATTGCCCAAGAATTTTTGCATTCAATAAACTGCACTCTTGCAAACATAATTTAAGTATAAGATTTCAATTAATATATTTTTAAATATATTTAATCTTGCAGAATTTACAAAAATGGAAACAGCAATTGAGAGAAGAATAAGTTCCAAAACTTAAAAGTAATTGTAGATGAATGCTGGAAGACAAACTATTGCAGCCTACTGTGATAGTGCTTTGTAACATATTTTCTAGCCACTATATTAAAGCTGGCTCATTCCAAATATAATATACATTATGTTGATTATTTTTTCCATTTGTTTAAACAAATTTAAATGTTGAGTTAATCAGAATTTATACTTGTGATCTGAATTATTCACAAATTATAAATTTTTGTAAGGGCTTTTGCTTGTTTCTGAATTGCCTATGATGAGGGATAGTTCTTTACATGAAACCAAAGAAAGATGAGATTGCATTGGCTTATATTTTTTACTGCATGGAAAGTATAGAACTCTGATTTCTGTTATGGATATCTTTCATATAATCCCAAACCTACATTACACAGATACTTATAGATCATAACAATATATTTTACTGATTAAACCACATTTTTTATAGACCACTAGAAAATACAGACAGTGATGGAACTAGAACAGTTAATTTTGCATTACCAAATAGTTTGTAGTTTATGTATAAAACAAAACAAAAAAATGTGGAATGTAAGTTATCAGAAGTCCATATCATTTATGTAAACTTTCTAAGAAATACTCAGCAGCAAATATTCAAATCTACTAATTTATAAAAGCTGAGTAGAGATTTAAACATATTGGAAGAAGAGACCTGAAAAGTACAAAGAATTTGAAGCTGAAATGCTACTTATTATCATAATTGGTGTAAAAATAATATTCAGTGTTTAGCCTTAAATAAGACCAATATCCAATGTGTAGTATTTCAAAAAGTTATTTATTTGTATTATCATATGGTAAAACATAATGTAATGAGTTAGAAAATTAAATAGGCTAACTAGGGAAATTCCATAGTTTAAAACTTAAGAAGTAGCCAGGCAGCTGTAACCCTAGCTACTCAGGAGGCTGAGATGTGAGGATTGCGGTTCAAACCAGCTCAGAAAAGAAAGACTGTGAAACTCTTATCCCAAATAAACCACCAGAAAACTGGAAGTGATGTTGTAGCTTAAGTGGTAGAGCTATAGCTTTGAACTGAAATGCTGAGGGACAGCGCTCAGGCTCAGAGTTAAAACCTCATGACTGACAAAAAACTAAAACAAAATAATAATAGTAATAATAACTTAATAAGTAAGTTTTGAAAAAAAGCAGTAAAATTTAAAAAAATTACCAGATAAGCCAAGCACTGGTGGTTCATGCCTGTAATCCTTACTACTCAGGAGGCTGAGATAAGCCAGCCCAGGCAGGAAAAGCTATGAAAGTCTTATTTCCAGCAAATCACAAGAAAAATGGAAGTGGTGCCTTGGCTCAAATGGTAAAGAGCTAGCCTAGAGCTGAAGAGCTGAGGGACAGCGCTCAGGCCTAGAGTTCAAGCCCCATGAATGACAACAACAACAACAACAACAAAATCACCAAATAAATTAGTATTTAGCAGTGATATTTTGTTCTTTCAGAGAAAAAAATGCTTAATATATTTTTTCCAACTCTTTCCATTTCCTTATGAATGAGAAAATGTCATCATTCTTTCTGATGGAAGCATAGAATTTCATCATGTACATACACCATATTTTCTCAATCCATTCGTCCAATTGAGAGGCACCTGGGTTGTTTTACTGGACACGGATACTTTTCTTTCTTTTTTATTTAAGTGTCTAGTTTCTGATCATGTATGGTAGGTTAAGCATTAACATATATGTCTTATGTTTTCATTACTATTATGTCTATTTCTCATGTAATTCTCTATCTATAAATATTTCCCCATACATACTATTATGCATTGTAAAATATAATAGTACATGTTACATATTAGTACATATTTAATTTTTCTAGTGTACTACTTCCAAAATTTTCATCTGTTGCTATTCATCTGTTACGTCTGTTAGCTTGACCACAACTGAATGTTTTTGATGGAAAAAGATGGACTATTGTTATGACGAGATAACAATTGTCTTCAAATTCAAATTCACTTTGTGCATAGTTGAATTGGAGAGATCAGCTATTTTTCTTATTGTTATTTCTTCACCGTTCTCAGCTGGAGGTAGGCTGAAAGATTTATAGTAAATTTTCTTGAATTTTTTTAACCTAATCCCAGTCTTATTGATCATAGCTTGTTTCTTTTGAGAAACTAAGGATAAGGAAGGATGAATTCTCAGTCTTCTTTCTCTGGCATTAGTTTTATTCAGTTTGTCCATTACATCTATCAGGAATTTTTCTACTAGTTTGTCTTACAACATCAGTTCTCTAACAGATTTTAGAAAGGTTATGATTCTATGGGCTAATTCACTTTCACTCAATGTTAAGATGAATGGAATTTTGTTGTGTATCCCCTTCTCTCTGAGTAAGGAAGAGATATATCTAATATATCCTTTTAAATTATTAAGTAATTGTGCAAAGGGGTTTCAATTTTTTACACCAATATGTGACTACAATTCTTGAACAACACCCTTTTAATGCTCCTCCATCTGTCCTAAGTCACCTCAATTTACCTCACTCCATTTTGACATATGTACATTGAATATTCACTTACCCTTCCTCTCTTTACTTGTCTGACCTCAAACCCCCTTCCAACTATATATGTCCCAGCTACCTGGTATTTACTTTGTTAAACGGAAGATAGTTCTTCAATAGATTTATACTATTGAATACTTTGTAAAATCAATATTGAAATAATATCTGTCAGATGTATGTTGGCAAACTTCAATATTTGTGATAAAGGAGTAAATCTGACAGATATTATTTGAAACCAGGGTAATAATGAAGCAAAAAGCTAGCTTTAAAGTTTGCAATGGATTACCAATTCATTTGAGTTGTTACATATGTGAGCAGTATTACCTAGAAAAAAAAAAGTATGGCTCATGCAAGTAGTTTCTATTAAATTATTATGCTATTTAGATTATATACCACTTATATAGTACTTGTGAAATGAGAATTAGTGGAAATTAAAATTTCCATTAAAAGCAATTATTTAATCAGAGAAATAATATCCTCCCCAATTCTTTATTGGTTAATATTATTAAAGGAAGTTATGAAAATAGATTCTCTCTTCAATTCATAGTATCAGTGCCAATACTTTAGTAAAAATATATGCAGAACTATGGAGAATGATACTGAGGTTTAAAAAAATATTTTCTTTATTTTAAGTGAAATTGAATCTTTCAGAATTAACAAACCATTACTAATTACAAATTGACTAAGGTTGTCAAAATGTTTATGTTGTGAATAATTTAAAATTATTTGGCAAAATAAAAAGATATCAAGTCAAGAGTGACAATCAGCTTCTACTGCATTGCACAGATTTGCTGCATCAAATGAGACCCGGGCCAAGTGACTAGGTAAGTCACCACAGTTAGAAATGTAGTTAGAGGGAAAGGATTTTGAACATTATATAATAAAAGGTTAACCAGTAGGTTAACCAACAAATATACACAATTTGTGTGGATACAAATAAATTGAACATATTAAAACAAAAATTGAGAATGTACAAATCTGGACTTGCCTAATATCTATCTATCAATCTCTCCATGTGTATATGTAGATATAGAGAGATAAATAAGTAGATACATAGATATTTACAAATATATACACATATGTATGTGTGCATTTTCTCTCAAGTGACAGGAAGAATTCTTACATAGACTCTTTACTGTTCCATGTTCCAGTATGTTTATCACTCCAGTGTCTGATAAATCAGATGTTATCTTGGTATTGTGGGTATTATACTTGAATTTTTATGCCATTCTTTTAGGATAATTAGGGGTTACTTCTTATTACCATGACCTATACGTTTATTGAATTGAAATGAGTGGTTAAACTCAGAGCCCAGAATAAAACAAATCCATGTTGCTTTCTTTTATTTTTTTTGACTTGATTTATTACAAGAGAAACATTCAAAGTAGGAAATAAAAGAAGGGAAGTAAAGAAATAACAGCAGGTAGGGGACACACAATCACTGCTTAAATCTTACAACAGAGGAATTTGAGTTGACAATGAAAAATTAGCTTCTAGAAAGCCATTTTTATATTGGTTCCCTGTAGTGTATTTCTAAACTTTAAGAATGACCAACCCCTAGGAAAATAAAGCAAGAGGAAAAGACAACCATGTGAGTCAAGTCAATTTGACAAAGCATTGGTTTAATTCTCTTTCTCTCACCAGCTCTGGGAATAAGTGTGTTGCAACCAAAAGTAAATCACCAAGTGTAAGCAGAGCTTCCTAAAGCTTAATCTTATCCAATGTTGCATATTGTTAAAGAAGAAAGGGACAAATAAGAAGAAGGAAAGCTACAATTGTTGATGAAACACAAAATGGGGAACTCATATGACACTTCGATTAGTCTGATGTTAGTTTCGCTTTTCAAAATCGGTGAATAGATTCATGACTACCTGTGATATACTATATATATATATATACATATATATGTATAATAAATGTATATTTAAAACATCTCTTTGCCAGGGATATGCTGAATATTTCTCATTCTTAAAAAGTAGGTTTCTCAGGTTAATTTTTTAGGATGTATTCCTTCTTTTCTATAAGTTTCTGTAAGCATTTTTTCAGTAACTGTCACTAAAATGGCATACCTGGAAAACACTGTTAAAAATGATTGACTTTAGATGATATATGGAATATGTTATTATAGTTTCTTTAATTATAGAACTGATTAATTAGAATTAAGCATTAATCAAATATTTCAAATGTTAAATTTAACTTTTTAAAGGAAGGTCTGCTTACTGATGTATATATTTATGCATATAAGGTATATAGGTCATATATGCATAAATTTTATATGCCAAAATTATTGTTTATACTTTAAACCTTTCCTATTTTTATGTTAGCATTGTATTAATAAAAATTTTGTAGGAGTTCCAGGAAGATGGCGGAGGAGTAGCTGAAATCTGAACAAGCTCTCGCATAGAAAGCAGTTTTTGAGTTCCAGTGAACAGTCTTAAGCCAGAGAATCACACCAAGTGTGCCATCACAGGACAGAGAGTTAGGCAAGAGAGGGGATGCCATGGCAAGGAGACACAACTGAGCGCTTGCCAGCAGCAGCAGCAGCAGTCACAGCGGCGAGCGCAGGGCACCATACCTGAGCCACAGAGAGTCTGGGACGAAGGAGCCAGACTCAGTGGCAAGCGGATTCTACTCAACACCAGCAAGAACCGACAAGGAGCGGACATCTTCATCCTGCAGTTCACAGACCAGAGACGACCCAGGAATTAAGACGGCATGAGTATAAGCCTGACGTCCTCACTCCTTCTCAGGGAGCAGAGGAGGGAAGGCCCCCCTCCCCCTCCTCAGGACCTCAAGCAGACCAGAGACTCCAACATGAGGCTTGTTACAGACACAGGATTTTTCCCACCCCTCCCAAAAAAAATCAAAGAACTTTTTTTTCTTCTACTTCTTTTTCCTCTTTTTTTTGTTACCTTATATATATATAAAAAATTTTTTTTCCTAAAATTTTATGAATCTTTAATTTTTGATTTTTGAAAAAAAATTGTTTTCCAGTAAATTTTTTTTCTCTTATAATTTTTATTTTAGGGATACGTGAATGTGCATTTTTCTTTCTTTTCTTGTCTTCTTTCTCTTTTTTTTCTTTTTTAATTAAATTTTTTGTTTTTTGTTTAGCTCTACTGAACTTCTGATCTTTTTTCTCCCTTTCTTATCCTTTTCACCTTTTCCTCTCTTTTGTTCTTCTTTATGTGACTGAACTCTTGTCCTGCACATCCTCAGATAAACCCTTAGTTAACTAGTAGACCCTATCCCCCATTGTGTACACACTAAATCCACAAATTTATTACTCAATTCAAAACCTCTGAGAATTAAATTCCTTAATAGCAGTACTACCTCTTTATACCTATATAATATTCTAAGCATTTTTTTTAAGTTTTTCACATCTCCTCTATGTCCATCCCCTTCTCTCAATATATTCATGTTCCCCTCTAAATAGATTGTTTTTGGCCTCCATAATATTATTAATTTTTACTTTTCTATTTTTTCTGGTCTGTTTTCATTTTCCTTTCCCTTTCTTCTTTTTCTCTCTCTCTCTACTTGCATCCTACCCAACCTAATTCCTTCATTGAGATTAGGACATAGTTAACTCTCCCTGTGCCTCCCCACACCTATCTATTCCTATTTTTTACCCACATCTCTCCCTAACTGTAGCGACCGTCTACTCGACCAGCGAGAAAGAATGACCACCACACCAGGAGTCTTCTCAGATCACGCTTTATTGGAGAGCCTTTTAGTTGTAGGAGAGCTTGGGCGCGAGAGAGCGTGCACCCGAAACATGGCCACTTATATAGGGAATAGGAACACGGGTCTTTCTATCATTGGTCGTCTGCCTTTCACAGTCACCAGGTGCCACGGGATTGGCTGGGGACTCTACATGGCTCACGCATGCGCAAAGCCCAGGACCCGCCGTCCCGCCAAGCACCGCCTGAAAGGGAGTGGTTACCTCAAAGCTGCAAGGGAGTGGGCGCCATCTTGTAATGGCGTTTACCCTGGCTCCCTACAGTTCCCCCTTCTTTGTTTTTTGGCAACAGGTAAGAGTAGAGGTTGGGCCTCTGTCTAAAACATTAGGACCTTGCACTGGCCTTCACCTGAGGGGCGCGCCTTCCCCAGTGATGACCAGGCCCGTCCGATGCCTTTTTTGCAGAGGTGGGATCTTGGGCATCAACCCACTTGCAACCCAGCATGCTCTTCTTGAGGAGATGAGAACCATCTCCTCAAGTGCAGTGCACTTGCCTTGCACCCTGTCCCAAATTACAAGTTGCATACCTGTCCCGGTGCAATGGGATCCCCTGATCCCTCGGGGTGCTAAGGCTATGCAGGATGGTAAGGCTTAACTGCCTCTTAGGGCCGACAGCCAAATCTGGGGTGAGGATCCACTCTCCAAAGCGGCTAATGCTTGCAAGATAACAACCTTGTACCTTCTGGTTTGGGCTCGAAGGCGACAGACCAACCATAGGCAGACCACGCATCCTCCCAAGCAGCAGGCTAAAAACATTCTGACTCCCACCCGCTCTTTGGAAAAGGACACCGCAGAGGCAATCCAGTCAGTAAATTGTAACAACCCACAGCATCATTGGTTTAGCTATCACAGGGATTGCTATTAGCACTGTTGCTAACAGCAGGAAGATCAGCTGCATCTTCAAGAGGGGGTTCTGTTGCAGTCTCCACCGGCCTGGTCAGTCTCGTTGGCACCCAGTGAGGTACTTCTTGACTCTGTGGAAAAACATAAACAGCTCCCCTGGATCTCGTTATTACCGGATCCGGTCCATACCATTTATTATTAATAACATCCTTCCACATAACCATGTCTTTAGTATCCATGGAGTCTCTTGTCATATGCCAATCTGCGGCAGACTGAACGTTGTCATTTAGAATTAAAAAATTAAGGGTAAAGAGCGCAAGAGAAAGTCTTTCCCTGGGGGACGCGGACTCAGCAATTCCCCCTTTTTGCTTTTGAAGCATTTCTTTTATGCTTCGATTAGCTCTTTCCACTATACCTTGTCCTTGAGGATTGTAGGGCAATCCGGTGGTGTGGGCAACCTGCATTTGTGCGCAAAAGGCGCGAAAACCATGGGAAGTATAAGCAGGGCCATTATCCGTCTTAAGTCTAAGGGGCTTTCCCCAAGCTGCCCAAGCTTCTAAGCAGTGTATTCTGACGTGAGACACCTTTTCTCCTGCCAAAGGTGTGGCATGAATGACACCAGAAAAGGTGTCCACAGACACATGTAAATATTTCAACTTACCAAATTCCGTCAGATGAGTAACATCCATTTGCCATAGGGCGTTTGGTCTCAACCCCCTGGGGTTTACCCCCACATGGGGAGGATGAAGAAAGGTAACACAAGATTTACATGCTTTAACAATATCTCTTGCCACATGCCTGGACAAATTATATCTTTTCCTAAGGGTATTAGCAGGTACATGATACAATCTATGAAAGTCTTTTGCCAATTCTACAGGATCAGCAGCAACCAGAGCCATAGCCCGAGTTGCCTGGTCCACCAAATCATTACACTTTGCCATCGGGCCCGGCAACATAGAGTGGGCACGAATATGTCCAATATAAAAAGAGTGTTTTCTGTTTAAGATAAGGGATTGAATCTGTAACAAAACATTA
>NW_027204498.1:0-26657 GCF_024711535.1 Dipodomys merriami
AAACCAACCACAATATATTGGCATTACTCTACTGAAAGGACACAGGGCTTACTAAAACCTCCCAGAAGAAAAATGGGTTATGGGGCGGGGGTGCAATTCAACGGTAGACCACTTGCTTTTGGCATGCTCAAGGTCCAGCACCGCAAAACAAAAAAGCAATCTATGTGGACTCTGCCCCTTTTGCTCCACAGCTGTATCAAGTCATCAGTTTTCTTTGCTCTGAGCCAGACCTCAGGCTGAGTGGTGGATCACACCGAGGCCACTAGCTTGTCATGAGTCCATGAAATGAAGCTGTTCTGACCCCTGCCTTGCCCCAACATCTCACCCTTCCTCAGGAGACCAGGCATAGAGGCCTGTGAAGAAGACAGGGGAAAATCGGGAGAGGTGGGTACCAGTGGGAGATGCCACCCTGTAGACAGGGCTCAGAGCATGGCAGTACAGAAGTGGAAGTGCAGGGGTTCATTCATGGTGACTAGGGAAGTTTCTCCCAGGCCTGGCCCTGATTGCTTTGTGAATTGAACTTCCAGATTCCACTGGAATATTAAAAAAAACTACTAAATATTTATTTGTTTCATATTTACAAAGGTGGGAAGGAGACTAAGGAAGACCCCAAGAACACCCCCACACCTGACTGACCAGGCCCTTTGCGCTGCAGAGAAGGCAGACACGGATGGAAGGGACAGGATTTATGTTGCATACTTGAACTACAGCGAGTGTAAGACTGGTCCTATTTACAGGGCAGAAACACTACAGGTGGAGTGTGGGGGCAGCAGAGCAGGCACCAGAGTCCTGGCCAGAGGGTGCCTGCTCACCGCCTTCCCCACCTCTCCCAGAGGCATCTCCGCGGCCCCGCTGGGGTTCGGGGGTTGGGGGGGGAGCAGGCCCGCTCACATGATGCTCGCTGGGGTGAAGGCAGGGCCCACACACAAGGTGTCTGTGATCTCCCAGCCGCAGGATAGAGGCTTGCACACGCCCTCAGCGTCCTGGTCTTCTTCTGTGGGCAGCAGCTGCCCTCGAAGTGCTTCCCTGGGGGCAAGAGATACATATAGTCCTGGCCCCATTGGGGGTGGGTTTGCCTCCAAGCCTCAATCCAAGGGTAGAGGCCAGGGAAGCCTGATGACCTGACCCCAGTGCCCAGAGAAAGGATCCTACATTTATTGTGCACTTTCTATGTGTCTAATTACATCTTCCCCTGAACCATGGGAACCCCTCTAAGGGAAACATTACCTCCTTTGTCTTACTGGAGAGGAATCTAAGGATCAAGAATAACTATGCAGCACCATATTCCTAGCAGGGGGCAGAACTAGGATTCCAGTTTTCACATCCCAGTCCCCAGTCCCCAGCCCCCAGACTTAAGGATTGTGAACAATTCATTCCCTTGAAGTAAGGTCAGGTCTGGCCGGTGCCATATTGGACACATAGTGGTTGGTAGGGTCCGGCATCTTGTCTTCAGACTGGGAGAAGGAAACCCCCCCACCAGGCCCTTGGCTGATAGGTTACTGACTCTGTCAGTCCAGTGGCTGGGACTGGGGATTTCCTGTGGACCTACTCCCTGCTTTGACCCTATTTAGGCCCAGACCAGCCCAGACGCCATTATGCCATACCATGTGTCTCTCTGTGGTCATGTACTGTCTCCTGTTTTGTTTCCAGTCATTATGGCATTCCTACTCAGCTCTCCATCAGAACTGAAGTGGTTTGCTGGTTTTTACTCTGTTTTTACTCTTCCTTTCCTCTCTAGCCTGTTTCCTAGCTGTGCTGTGTATATTTAGGGGCTGCAGGCCTTTGTAATAACTGGCTGCCTGTAGCCTGCTAACTGTATAAGGGCTCCAATATTCCATTTTTCTGGGATAAGTCACCTTACAACACCCTGCTCCCTTCTGACAATCCCACACACAAATTCTCCTCCTCTGTCCCCTAATGGATAAAGAGCTCCAGTATGGGGCCAACTGCTCGCCACCGCAGGAACTCTTGTCTCACACGTAGCCTAGCCCCAGCAAATCCAGACCCTGTTCCATTCACACTGCCAGCACAGGCTCTCTGACTGAATCTTAGCCTTTCCAGAGGGATCCAGCACTGGTGCATCTTTCCAAAAGATAGACTCCTGCTCCTGAGTCGCCAGCTTCTCCCTCCATGCTGAGGCCCCAAGAGATCAACCCAGCCTACCTTGCCCTCATTCTGTTCTGAGTGGCTCCAGATGCTATCCTGTCATTCAATGGACCTTCTTGGGCCTGTACTGTGCTTGTCTACTGCCTGTATCATCCAGCCCTCTCCTGACTAACTCCTCCTCTACTTCTAGATCTCAGCTTCAGTGACAGAGCTCAGGGGAGCGGAGACACCCCCAGAGACCCAAACACAGTGGGACTCACTCTGGAAACAACAAGATCTAATGGTTGTTCCCTGACATTGCTTCACCTACAGCAAAGTAGGGAAGACATCTGTGTCCCCCACTGCCAGTGTGCCAGGCAGCAAGCCACCACTAGACTGGGAAATGGTGGATGGTGGGTAGAGGAGGAGGGCTGGGTTCTATGTCAAGAGCCTGGCCTTTGCTTCTGCTGGAATCTGCGTTTCCACAAGACCCTCCCTCTTCTATCCAGTGCTTCCCCTTAGTCCTTCCCTACTTCACGCATGTTCCAGTCCCACACTGGCAGGAAGGCCTTCCTCTCAGCTGATCTGTATAGATCAACAGCAAATTAGCAGTCAGGCTGGTGACCTTTGTGGGAGAGCTCCTTCTGTCTCAATCTCTATCTCCTTATCTTTAAACATGGCTTGGCCCCATTTCTTAAAAACCCTCAATGGGTCCTGACTCCCTTCAGGACTAAGTCCAATCTGTGCCCCTCACAGGTTAAAAAAAATGCAACTTTCCTGATGTCTTATCAGGACCTGGGGATTGGGGTTTGATAGTGTTCCTGGGACCTCAGGACACCATGTGAAGTTTCAAATGTGCTCCTGTTCCCTTGGCCCTTCACTGCTAACCAGCTGTGGGATCTGTCAGGACAGTTACATCACTTGGTGATAACATGGATCTTTTTAGGGTTTTGTGTAATGTAAGATCTGACATCAGGGTTCCACAGGCATAACTCTCTATCTCCTACACCTCTGGCCTTACAGGATCCCAGCACCAGCTGGTGAAGCAGAGAGGGCTAGTGTTAGACTCATTTCCTAGATGAGAAAACTGAGGCTCGATGAGTAGAAACAAGCCTTTCCCAGGTCACAGAGCTGCCACCTGACCAGCCACCTCTGTCTATGCTTAAAAAAATCACAAAGATGATTACAGAGGGGTTACAGTCAGGTCGTGAGTACATTTCCTTTTGAACAGTGTCACCCCACACCTTGTTCTCTCTGTTTTCCCTCTCCTGTCTCCCCTCCCCTCCGGCTGTATAGTTCATCTCCAATATAATGTCTAGTGAATATCACTGCTGAATTGTCTATCCTTGCCCTCCTTAATGAACCCCGTATCTCCAGTGTGGTCTTTCTAGGTGTTAACTCAGTCCTTGCTTCCCACCACCCCAGCCCTTCACTGGGCCTCCAGGCCTTGCCTGCCACCTCCTCTCTGGTCATAGCCAACCTGAAACAGTACCTTGGATGAAACACACCACACTTGAGTTCCTTCTGCCAGGACTCCTGTCTGCCCCTCCCACCTACTGCTGCCTACCACTTCCACCTGTTGAAGAACAGGCCTGGGCCTTGCAGAGAGCCACAGCCCTGCCCAGCACGGCATTTTTCACAGAGCCATGAGTTATAAGCTTTTCATTCATGGCACAGACCTCACCTAGAACCAGCAGCCAGGGGCTCCCAGTCAAACTGGATTGCAGAGCAACAGGGTCTCAGGTCCCCCAAGCTTCCCTATTGCCTCCCCACCCCACCCCCGCCCCCATATCGCAGCAAGGCCTCCTTACCAGGCTACTCGGGACATGGCGTAGGTGATGCGGCAGGCCTGGGTTCCCCTGAGGAGAGACCCTGTGCCCACGGTGTAGGCGCCCATGTTGTCAAAGACTAGCCAGTCCCCTACGTGTAGTTGTGGCAGCCACAAGCCCTCAGCCACACAGTCATGGCTGTCGGCCGCCGGGCCCCACAGGCTGCTGCTATACAGGGGCTGCTCTGCAGCTGGTTTCTGTGGGAGACAAAGATGGTGTCAGCCCTCCTACACATACCACAGCCTGGGCACTTCCTCCCCTAAATGCCTTCCATGGCTCCCATAGCCAACAGGGTGAAGACTGTATGCCCTCTTAGGCTGGCATCCAAGGCCCTCCCCACTTCCCCAAATTTGTGGGCCCCTGCACTTGGCAGCCAGGTTCCAGCAGTTGCTAGCTGTGTGACCTTGGACAAGATAATCACTCTTTGCCTCAGTTTCCTCATTTGTAAAGTGTGAATGATAAATAGTACCTACTAGATATTCATAAGGCTAAGAAGACAGGTGAGTTCTATATGTAGAACATTCATTTCTTATTTTTTCATTTTAAGTAGTTTTTAAGGAAAATAAATCATCCCTTTGTGTACATATAAAATGCATATATGTCAAAGCTTTTAGTGACCTCCATCAGTAAAGCAAACAGTAAGATATTACAACTGGTTCAAAGGAAAATTCAAAAGAAACCCACACATATACAGGTCATTAAGAAAAGCAAAATATATTTGCTTAATGGATGTAAAATTTTAAATCTTTTCAATGTCTATAGGGCAATAATCAGCTGAATCCCAAAAGATAAAATTTGCATTTCTATGGGAGGAAATTATCTGCATTACCATAAGTATCATGTAAGTTCCAATAACGTAAAATAATTCAGGGACAATAAAAGATAGAGACCCTACAGAATCAGATAATCTGGACAATATCCAGCCTTCCACTGAAGATAAACATATTTTCATCCATTTATCTAAGTCTTCTATAAAATTTACCTACAAATAATGCAAAATGGACTAAATCCCTGTGCCGCAATACATAAAATCTGATGGAAGAAAATGAAGAAGAAAAAAATAAATGTAGCAACTGAATAGATGATAAGGAACATTGTATTTTTAATATTTCCTAAATGACTTCCAGATCCAGAGAAGAAGTTTATGATACAGATCATTTCTGGACAACCCAGAGGTGCAGTTAGTCACAGTGTGGAGCCTCTGTCCAGGAAGCCCTCGAGGAAAGGTGAGCACCAAGGGACAAGATGTCCCCATCCCCATTCCACCTTCCACTGCATTCTCACTCCAGTAACAACAGCTTCCCTCTCCCAACCCTTTCCTTTAAAGCCCCAGGCTGTCCCCTGAGAACCCGAAATCTGCCACTTCCTACCTTTCCTGTAGATTCCAGAAGAGATAGGCTCTGGAAACCTTTCTTAAAGCTCTAAACTGTCCAAGTTTTATCTCTATAACACTTACTATAGTTAGTAATGAGACAGTTGTGAGGAATCTGGTTTGGCCTAAATTTCTTGACAAATTCAAAACTCTACAAGTCCAGGGATGTCATCAGTACAGGTCTTCCCTAACTCCTGTGGACCTGGCAGTCCAGCACCAAGTAGATGTTCATTGTAATAGTTTTTGTGTGGGTATTGGGGCTTGAACTCAGGGCCTCATGTTCTTGCTCAGCTTTTCCATTCACAATTGGTGCTTTACCACTTGAGTCATGCCTCCACTTTCAGCATATTGCTGGCTATTTGAAGATAAAAGTCTCTCAGGATTTGTCTGCCCAGGCTGGCTTCCAACCATGATCCTCAGATCTCAGCCTCCTGAGTAGCTAAGTTTTAAAGGTATGAGCCACCAGTGCCTTGCTCACTGCAATATTTTTAAATGGACAGATGTTGAAAACAAGAAGGAAAAGAGAAAAGATATGAATTAAAGCCATAGAGAAGTCTAGAAGGAGGTAGTAAAGACGAATGGAGAAAAAAAAAGAAAAGTCATTTTGACACCTTAGCAGGTACAGGAATTAATAAAATTGAGGGAAAAATATGTCTCAGCTTCTATAAGCAGAAATAACACTCACATATTTGAAATTAGTTAATAAGAAATTAGTCCTACCCATAAAAAAAAAACATGCATTCATTACTCAACCTAAGAATGGAGCTAAAGGCAGTGGCAAGGATGTGTAATCCCACCTACTCAGGAGGCTAAAATTAAGAAGATTATTATTTAAGGCCAGCCCAGGCAAAAAGTTCAGGAGACCCTCATCTTAACAAAGAAAAGCTGGATCTGATAGTAGGGGTTTGTCCTCCAAGCTAAGGCAGGAAATGTAAACAGGAGAATCACAGTCCAGGCTGACCTAGGAGAAAAAGCAAGACCCTATTCAAAAAATAATGAAAGCTAAAAGGGCTGGATGGCGTGTATCATATGGTACAGCACCTGCCTATCACATGCAAGGCCCTGAGTTCAAACCCCAATATGCCACAAGAAAAAAAGAGAACACTTCTATATTTTGACTTGTTCATTTACCAAGTCCTAATTGAGCATCTGCTATGTGCCAGGCTTTGGTACCAGAGGTGAAGATGCATCAGTGACTGTGCATTCACAAAAAACTAAGGTTCCTATGCTTGTCAAGTTCCTGTTCCAGGAAGGGGAGAGAAACAAATACTGTTCATTTAACTTAATGTTCTTTTTGTTACAAGCTTTTGGATAATGAGTAAAATTAATCTTGCCTTCTCTGAATCATCTCCCTTAGCTGCCATCATTAAGAAACATTAAGCTAACATTTAAAGATTTAGGAAAGAAACACTCTATAAATGTATCCACAAGGATGTTTAAGAAAACAGGCTTTAATAGTTCTCCCACAATAAAGAGAAAAGGCACCCTGGAGTTCTAATACATTAGCATTCTGTCATTTTTTTATTAGTGGTACAAATAAAAAGTATAAAAATAAGATTTTAAAACTTTACAAAAAAGTAAAGCAAATCTACCCTTTTACTATTTTCTTTTCTTTTTGGAAGTATTGGGGTTTGAGCTCAGTCTCAAGCTTCCTGGGCAAAAAGTACCACTTGAGCTACACCTTCAACACCTTTAGTTTTTAATTTAGGATTTTTTTTTCCCTTTTAGATAGGGTCTCATTCATTTGCCTGATCTGGTCTCAAACAAAAATCCTCCTCTCTCTGCTTCCTGTGTAGCTGGAATTATAGGCATACACCAGTATGCAAGGCTCCTTTTTGCTATTTAAACCCACTATTAAAAAAAATATTCCAAAGCATATGACAACAAGGGTCTGGGAAGGTGGCTCAATGGTAGAGTGCTTGCCTTGCATACATGAGGCCCTGAGTTCAATTCCTCAGCGCCACAAACGCAGAAAAAGCCGGAAGAAAAGCTGTGGCTCAAGTGGTAGAGTGCTAGCCTTGAGCTGAAGAGCTTAGGGACAGCACCCAGGCCCAGAATTCAGACCCCACGGCAAAAAAAAAAAAAAAAAAAAAAAAAAAAAGATGATAATCTCAGCCTTGTTTACAAGTCTGACAACTGAAGGCAACTAAACAACATGCCTAATTATCTGTACATTGGGCCCCTCGGTGAAAAGGGTCAGGGTTTCCTCATTTTTTATAAAGTGTTCCCACTACAACTTCATATCCTATCTAAGAGGTAAGACAGCACAGTTGCACAACTGGTCTTAGAGATTAGAAAACTTAGAGGGGACATGACTTGCTGCAAGTTCTGACATAGTTATACGAACAGAATTCTGAGCCAGCACTAATCCAGTTACTTTCCTTTGAGGCCTAAAATGAGAATAGTTCCCCAGAAGAAATAAAGTCAAACACTAAAACCATATAGGACCTAATACACTTCCTCATTAATCCCTCAACTTCTAAAAATAAATAAATAATTCCTAATAAATTTTGTATACATAAAGTGTTAAAAAATTTTTTTAAATGTGATGAACAAGGCAATATTAAAAAGGGGGGGGTTAATATAGAACAAAACCTTATAATTAAAATCTCATTTAGAAAGCCAGGCCCTGGTAGCACTTCTGTAATCCTAGCTACTCAGGAGGCTGAGATCTGAGGATTGTGGTTTGAAGCTAGTCTGGGCAGGAACTCTTAATGTCCAATTGACAAGGAAAAAGCTAGGTTCTGAGTTCAAGCCCCAGTACTGGAACAAAAAAAAAAAGAGAAAGAGAAAGCTGGGTGCTGGTGGCTCATGCCTATAATCCTAGCTACTCAGGAGGCTGAGGTCTGAGAATCACAGTTCAAAGCCAGCCTGGGCAGGAAAGTCCATGAGACTCTTTTTTTGTTGTTGTTGTTGGTCGTGGGGCTTGAACTCTGGGCCTGGGCGCTGTCCCTCAGCTCTTCAGCTCAAGGCGAGCACTCTACCACATGAGCTACAGCACCACTTCCGGTTTTTTGGTGGTTTATTGGAGATAGGAGTCTCACGGTCTCTCCTGCCCGGGCTGGCTTTGAACCGCGATCCTCAGATCTCAGCCTTCTAAGTAGCTAGGATTACAGGCGTGAGCCACCAGCGCCCGGCTAGTCCATGAGACTCTTATCTCCAATTAGCCACCAAAAAAATGGAAGTGGTGCGGTAGAGTTCTTGCTCAGTGGTAGAGTACCTGCCTAGCAAGTATGAGACCCTGAGGAAGGAAGGAAGGAAGGAAGGAAGGAAACAAGGAAGGAAGGAAGGAAGGATGGAAGGGAGGGAGGAAAGGAGGGAGGGAAGGGAGGGAGAAGGGAAGAAAAAAGAAAAAAAGGTGAAGGCCCTGCATGAAAATAACTTTTACAGAGGTTTTTAAAATCTTAGTAATTGAAGAAATGCAGTATAATCTTGAGTAGAAAGGCCTAACTATTGAAAATTTATAAAATTAACCTCTTGGAAAATAATATGTACTTATAATACTTTTTTTTTTTTGGTCGGTCGTGGGGCTTGAACTCTGGGCCTGGGCGCTGTCCCTCAGCTCTTCAGCTCAAGGCGAGCGCTCTACCACTTGAGCTACAGCGCCACTTCCCTTATAATACTTTTTGGTGTGTGTGTGTGTGCTCTTGGAAAACAATATGTACTTATAATACTTTTTTGGGGGGGGTATGAGTGTGTGTGTGTGTGTGTCTGTGTGTGTCTGTGTGTGTGTCTGTGTGTGTGTGTCTGTGTCTGTGTCTGTGTGTGTGTGTGCCCCTACACAAGGCCTGGGCACTGCCTCTCAGTTTTAGTGCTCAAGGCTAGCTCTATATCACTTGAGTTACAGAGCTCCACTTCTGGCTTTTTGGTGGTTAACTAGGGATAAGAGTCTCATGGACTTTGCTGCCTAGGATGGCTTTGAACTGTGATCCTCAGATCTCAGCCTCCTAAGTAGCTAGAATTACAGGTGTGAGCCACCAGTGTCCAGATTGTAATACCTTTTAAAAAGGAGGAATCAAGATAAATTTTCAGAGTTATGTGCTACCAGTGAGATTTATAAATTCTTTAATTTTATTGTTTGTGCTAAATTTTCTCCAGTAAACATTCTATTTCCTTAACAAGAAACACTGGAGTAATGCATACATAATTTACAACTTGAATAACACAAGTGAGAGAAATTTCTTTACAACTTACTCAGAGTACAGTTAGAAACACATGATAGTATAACGTAATTGTATATCAGAATCACAAAACTAGAATAACAAATGAACAGATTGAAAAAAACTATCAACTATCACATGAAAAACACATGCAAGCCCTTGCAATATCTTCTCTATTTGTTTAAAAAATATAAAAAAACAAAAGTCACTTTAAGATATCTCAAATTAAAAGAACAGAGCTGGGAATGTGCCTTAGTAGTAGAGTGCTTGCCTAGCATGCATGAAGTCCTGGGTTCGATTCCTTAGTACCACATAAACAGAAAAAGCCAGAAGTGGTGCTCTGGCTCAAGTGGTAGGAGTGCTAGCCTTAAGCAATAGAAGCTCAGGGACAGTGCCCAGGCCATGAGTTCAAGCCCTAGGATTGGCAAGAAAAAATTAGAAGAACAGGGAATATAAAAAAAAATTAATTATCTTGCCCATGTAATTGTAACCCCTCGGTACAGTATTTTCACAATAAAAAATATAAAAAAAACATTGACATCAAAGCATACAAAACAATAACCAAAACAAAATGCTTTAGTTTATCAAAGACCTGTGTTGTGCTAAAATATGACCTTTCAGATACACTGTCCATCAATAAAAGGTCACAGGAGGCAATGCCTGTGAGCTTATTGTGAAAGAGGTACATGTGGTTACAGTACATATTAGACTAAGATTGTGGGAAGATCAGCTGGAAACACCTGGTAATAATTCAAGAACTCATCATATGAAAATAGTTTTTTAAATGAATACATTCATTCTACCATGTAGAATAAGCCATCTAGGCAGGAAGATTAGCAAAGAACACACTAGCAATATTCATGGGAATATTGGTGGAAGACTAATAAAAATAACATGAAAAAAAGAGAGCAATCAATGCTTAAATGCCCAATGATACAGCAACTTTATAGGAAGGTGTAGGTCTATAGGAAAAGAGTTAAGAGCTTTCTCTGGCACCAGACAGATAATCAGAGATGACTAAGCCATGAGCCCCCAAGGGCTCACAACCTGTAGTTAACAAGCATCACCTCCTATTAAGGATGTGACTTTAAACAAGATAACTCACCTTTTTGAACTCAGTTTTCTCAGTGTAAAATGATCCATAGGATCTACTCTAAAGGATTTTGGCAACTGTGAAGAGAGTAATTGTCATGTACAGTGCTTAGCACAGTACCTGCTACCATAGGTACACCCTAACGTTAGCCTTCACGTATGTGTGGTGAAAAACACAAAGCCCTACCTGTGCATGCTGACAGAAAAGGGATTGTGATATGGAAGGACTTCCATCAGGGCAGAGTGTTGGAAAGGGTTTTACTTTTTAAAAAGTTCCCTGAAGGTTTTAAGTTACTTATATATATATATATATATATATATATATATATATATATATATATATTGTGTGTGTGTGTGTGTGTGTGTGTGTGTGTGTGTGTGTGTGTCTGCATGCGCGTGCACATGGACCTGCATGTAAACGTGGGTCAATCCTGAGACTTGAACTCAGGGCCTGGGCATTGTCCCTGAGGCTTTTGTTTGTTTGTTTGTTGTGCTCAAGGGGAGCACTCTACCACTTCTGGCTTTTTGGTGTTTATTTGGAGATAAGAATCTCACAGACTTCCCTGCCCAGGTGGGCTTTGAATTGTAATCCTCCTATCTCAGCCTCCTAAGTAGCTAGGATTACAGGTGTGAGCCACTGGCACCCAGCTAATGCAACCTTTCACACCATAAATCAAAATCAAAGTCCCTGGGAAGGAAAAACAGTATTCCCAAATCTGTTGTAATCATTGCTTTGAGTGTTTGACAGCCCAAAGGAGTAAACTCAGGTAGGTCACCCACAGAAGGTACAGCACAAACCACAAGGAACAGGAACATCTTTCCTGGTACCCAAGCCAGAAAGGCCGTCTAGAGATTGGTTAAAGCCTAGCCCTTGGCAGGACAGTGCACAAGTGGGTTGGGGCACTGGTAGGCAGGGACTAAGATCTACTCTTCTGAGCCGCTGATGAAAGGAATGGAGAGTGGAGTCAGAGATGGCATCAAATGAGAAGAAGGTGACTGGAGGAGAGCTGCTGCCTGCGCTACCAGCTGGGCTTGGCTGCCCCAGGCTAGTCCAGTCCCTTTTTTGGTATGGTGTGGCCTGTTGGATATAGTATATATAAAGAATGTAGCCAGTAGGGTGTAGTGTGTCTGAGTAGAAAACTGAATTCTGTAGCATGTCTGGGAAATTCCCTTATACAAACATAAAATCATATTTAATTATGGAATGAGGACCCACTATGTTGATGCATAATATCTAGGCCCCTAGAAGAAGTAGAGGGACACAGCCTCCCCCCCCCGTACCCCCCCACCCCCCAAAGAGAGATGAGGGGTAAGAAGAGCTCTCCCAGGAGAAGCTGACTTCAAAGACATAGAGCTATGAAAACACAACAACATAGCCAATTTTTCCCTCTTAAGATTCCCACTAAAGCCACTGGAAACCCAGGAATGTTTTGTTGTTTTGTCGTTCTTGTTCCCCTACCAATATGAAAAACTCATCACAGATTAACATTCTTTTACTTCTAGGAATTTACCCCAGGGTAGTAACCAAAGTTGTATGTCCCCAGACTCACAAAGCTCAAAACAAGAAACCAAATGGCCAACCACTAGAGTCACATTGGTTGAATACTATGTAGCAATGGAAAAACTTGTGAAAGATTAATGACATGGAAATAATTACACTCCATATATATATATATGTATATATATGTATATATATATACATATATATACATATATATACATATATATATGTATATATATACACACATATATATTTCAGAACAATATGATCCCAACTTTATGAAAGCAAAATAAAATGAATTTTCTTTTTTCTTTTTTTTTTGGGGGGGGGGTCCGATCGTGGGGCCTGAACTCTGGGCCTGGGCGCTGTCCCTTAGCTCTCCAGCTCAAGGCTAGCGCTCCACCACTTGAGCCACAACACCACTTCTAGCTTTTTTCTTTTTGCTTATGTGGTGCTGAGGAATCGAACCCAGGGCCTCAGGCATGCAAGGCAAGCATTCTACCACTGAGCCACCTTCCCAGCCCCTAAAATGAATTTTCTAAAAGAATAAAAGGAAATATAATATTTAACCTTGTTGTCTTTTTCTTTTTTTGAGAAAGGATCTCATTGTGAAGCCTAGATTGGCATCAAATACCAGACAAGATCCCCCTGCCTCAGCCTCCTGAAGGTGGGGATTATAGGCATGCACCACACCTAGCCTCTTTCTGTCAATTTTTTTTCTACTTTTTGAGGGAAGATTAACCCAGGGCCTCATGCATGTCAGGCAAGTGCTCTATGATTAAACTATATCCTCAGTCCTGTTTCTAATTTTTAAAAAAGTAAAAATATGTGGCTTGGTGTGTAGCTCAGTGTTAGAATGCTTGCCTAGCATGTCAAGGCCTTAAGTTTGCTCCTCTGAAGAGAATGAACAGAATGAGATATAAACACGAGATGTTATTGAAAGGCACACACACACACAATGTAAAGAGACCCATAAGGGTAGGCTCACCTTTTGCAGGATGGGGGTAGGGCAGATGTTGTCAAACAGGACTGAGTTGAAGATCCCATATACGCCCTCATCAAGGTGGTACACAACTGTCTTGGGGGTGGAGCCATTTTCCTCTGCAGGGAAGGGAGGTGACAGGAGGAGTACAAGCAGAAAGTGAGGGGCCTGGCAGTAGGTCGCTGGAACCATGGTGGCTCAGCAAGAGCAAAGAACTGCCTTTTCCTCACCAACAGCCATCATAGTGACAAGGGTTCACTGCCACAGTGGGAACACTGTCCTTTGCAGCCAAAACTCTCTGCCAGAACACACTCCTCTGCACCTGAGCCCCTAAAAGCTCCAGCAAAGGCAGAAGAGCAGGCCTGCCCAGACACAAGATTCCAAGAAGGAAGCACATAACAGGAAATGCTATGAAACAAGAAGCCAGGTTTCCTGGCTCCTGGGTGGACTAGACAGGACAGTCTCCTAAGTTTATAGAGATAGCTAGACGAATGTCAATATGTGCACCCACATGTACACATGCATGTGCATGTGCTTGTGCACCCACACACACACACACACACACACACACACCATTCTAACTAGAGCCCACCACCCCTCTACACAAGTTTATTATCTTCCCCCATCCCCCTCAGCTAAGAGACCAGATTCCCTGACACTTGCCACTCACAAGCTTCTGAAAGATCCTTCAGGTAGGTCTAATCTACCTGGAGCAGGCAAGGAGGAACACTGATGTTGGCAGTGTGGGGCACACAGCTCTGAGTCAGCATGCCCTGAACTTTATTCTTTACCAGTTGAATGACCTTGAGTTGGTGACTCAACCTCTCCCAACCTACATTCTGTCATCTGTAAAATGGACTTAAACAAATATAATGATTTTTGAGCCTGTACTTCACAGAGAAGATAGATATGGGGTCAAATGCAGGCTTCACCTCTGATTGGCTATTAATCATTTCACTTGTATTCCTTCTGACTCTGTTTCCCCATCTGTCAAATGGGATCAAAAGAGTATCTCACCTCCCTAATGTTCTGATCTCAACCTGCACAGAATTTGAACACACCTAGAGAAAAAAATGCTAAATATTGTTTGAGGATGAGAAGGAAAGACAATACAGCTCCCTTCAGCAAGTCCCCTTACCCAGATTTCCCCAACCTGTCACTGCACCCAAAACCAGACACTGCTCACTACCCCCTACCCCTCTGTTGCCAGCCTCAGGGCAGAACAGGGCTCTGCTGCCCACCAAATACCTACCTTCCCTGCCGGGCTGGTCCAGGAGAATTTCCTTCTTGGCGATGATGCTGACTGCCACAGTAAAGGCGGAGGTCACATAGTAGCGTCCCAGCTCTGCAAGGATGTCCACACCACAGCCCTCAGGGAAGTATAGGTCCAAAGCTGAATTGATCACAGAACCAATCTGGTGGGGGTGGGGAACAATTGTGTGCTTGAAATGTGGTGTTTCTGGTGCAGACTTGCTACTGATCCAAGTCTATTTCTTGAGAGTTGTTTTGATTTTAGGAAGAACTTGGCAGCTGCTAAGGCCCAGCTGGTAACTGGGGACAGCTAGCCAGAAAGGCAGAAGGGGGACAGGGCTTGGTGGATACCCTCCTCAACACCCCACAGTGGGAAGGGGCACTTACTGTAATGCTTGGGGACCAGATTCCAGAAGCCATGATGTAGATCATTCTTTCACAAATAACCAGTTAATAATACATTATAGAAAAAATTAAAATATAGATAAATAAAAAGATAAATGTTTCTAATTCTATTATCCAGATAAATCTAAACATTGTGGACTTTTTAAAAGAGTAGTTCTATTAATTATTTCTATGCCCAATCTGCAAACACAATTTTTATTATAAATATGATGGAAACTGTGTGCATATTCTTTTTTTTTTTTTTTTGGTCAGTTGTGGGACTTGAACTCTAGACATGGGCACTGTCCCTGAGCTCTTCAGATCAAGGCTAGTGCTCTTCCACTTGAGCCACAGTGCCACTTCTAGTTTTCAGGTAGCTAATTGAAGATATGAGTCTCACAGACATTCCTGCCCAGGCTGGCAGAGCCTCAGAGCTCAGCCTCCTGAGTAGCTAGGATTACAGGCATGAGCCACCAGTGCCTGGCTGTGTGTATATTCTTTTGTCATGGGTGTGTGTGTGTGTGTGTGTGTGTGTGTGTGTGTGTGTGTGTGTGTGTGTGTGTGTGTGTGTGTGTGTGTGTGTGTGTGTGTGTGTGTGTGTGTGTGTGTGTGTGTGTAAGTATGAACCAGCTTGGATTGAATTCACCTTTTGTCATGGGTGTGTGTGTGTGTGTGTGTGTGTGTGTGTGTGTGTGTGTGTGTGTGTGTGTGTGTGTGTGTGTAAGTATGAACCAGCTTGGATTGAATTCAGAACCTGAGCACTGTTCCTTAGCTTTTCTGCTCGAGGCTGGTGCTCTACCACTTGAGCCACAACTCTACTTCTGGCTTTTTGGTGGTTAACTGGAGATAAGAGTCTCAAGGACTTCCTGCCTAGGCTGGCTTTGAACTGTGATCCTCAGATCTCAGCCTCCTCCATAGCTAGGATTACAGGAGTGAGCCATGAAGCTAATTATTTAGATCCTTTCCTGAATTGTCTCGGATGGTCAGTTCCTAAATGTGGAGATTTTAGAAGCAGTCTGTTTCTAAGGAGCAGTGCCCTTAGTAATTAGAGTAGGGACTGCTATTGCACATTTTTCTTACCCTCATCTCACAGGTGGATTTTCCTTTCTCTACTAGATTTCTCCCTAGCCTGTCAGAGGGTGAATAGGACATACTCAGATCCTCAAGGAGCATTGTAACATGCCCATATATTGGCTAAGCCTCAAATAGGCTGGTTAAGTTCATGGGCTGGTGGTGTCAGGCAACTGAAACCTCTATGAGTTCCAGTTTACTCAGCGAAAGCAACAGGATTAATAAGTGGTAACACAATCAAGGTAGGGCCTAAAATCATTCTACTCTCCCTGCCCTGCAAACTCTCCCCACTCCCCACCCAAAGAGCCCAGCAAGAGTCTCCAGCCCAGGATTACCTCTTCAAGTCTCACTTTGGCTCCCTCTGTGCCAGGGAAGCCACCACCAAGGTCCAGAATGTGCATCGTGTGGCCCAGCTCGGCACCCATTTGAAACACAAGCCGGGCATCTGCGATGGACTGAGCATAGGCCTGAGGGTCAGGACAGCCACTGCCAACATGAAAACTGGGAAGGGAAGAATAGCCTTCAGCTTACATTCAGAGCCCCAGGTGCCACCACCTCAACCCTGAACAGATGCATGGGACAATGTGCCCATGCTACAGGTACAGTGACTGACGCCTAACACATTAAATGGGTGGCAAAGAGCCATATGGCAAGTGAGGAGTAGACAGGAGGTACTTGGTGCTCCTTCCACCCTTCAATGCTTCCCTGAGAGAGAAATGGAAGGAGAGCCAGGGCCCCAAGGTATCCAGACTTGGAGTACCTGTCAGTGTAAGGCCTGGACAAGCCACCGAAGCTTGACCTTTACATGTCTCCCTCTCTACTAAGCAATAAGTGCCTGTAGCACAGGCTGTGGAATGATGGAGATGAGACTCTCAGCATAAATGAATAATGAATAATGACTAAACTAAATAAATGAAGCTATATAATTGACCATTGTTATTCCATATCCTTGAAAAGAAAAAAAAAAGAGGCAGTTCCAGGGCCTGGCTGTACAACCTTTGCCTATAGGCTGGTTCAACTCCCTCCAGGCCAGGTGTGGGAGGGGGACTGGGAGACTGGAGGGGGGATGGAAGGGGGATGGGGAGAGACGGGGGGGGGGGGGCGGGATGGGCAAGCAAGACCTTCTGGACTGTGGGGCTAGGGCAGGGGAACATCTAGAAACCTCCTTTCAAAAAAGAGGAAATTCCCAACTGACAGAATTCCAGGCCCAACCTTTGGGGGAAAAGTTTTATGCAGCATGACTAATTCCCGGGAAAGAGACAGCGGGTGTGGCGTGGGTGGGAGTGGGGGAAGGCTCCCAGCGCACACCTCACACCCACCACCTCCATGTGGCTCTTCTTGGCATTTTCAAGCAGGTGTCTGCAGGATTTCAGTGGTGCCCCAAACTTCAAGCTCAGGCAGCTCAGGGAGCGGGAGTCATCGGTAGCAATGCACAGAACCATCCTGAGGAGACACAATACATGGAAGAGGGTAAGCCCCACCTGTCCCACTCCTGCCACATCTCCTGAGGAACCAGGACTGTGAACCACGTGGCTTGGGTCCTACTGGGCACACAGAAATCCTGCTCCCTCCTCTACCTGTATATCAGTTAATCTCTAAGTCTTGTTCAACCCAGTCTCTAAACAACCCAGGACCCATTCCCATAGCCCCTGACCACCCCAGCCCCATTAGGTCTCCTCTAGACAGCTCCAATCCTCCAAATTGGCTCCACTCCAAGCAGTTTTCAAACTCACAATAGATGAAGGGAATCAAAATCCCACAGTGGGCCCCAATAACATGATGGAAGCTGCTTTGGGTGAACCAGAGTAGGCCACCATGCAACCTACCCCTGACCCTCTCTGGGTCCCCAGGGTGCCAAGGAAGCAGTAAAAGCCATAGCCAGAACAAGATGACCAGTCTTAGACCCTTCCAGAATCTATTTGCTTCAGGTACTTGCTCCATGGCCAGTGTGCACACACACACACACACACACACACACACACACACACACACACACACACACACACGGCACATTTGAGGCACAGCAAATTTCTGCTTATCCCTCTGATGCCCCCTGCTGTTCCTGACACCCATGCATCTGCTTCTGCAGCTTTCCATTTCTGCCCTCCCCATGTTCTATTCATTCCTTGGGTCCCTTCACTCCACTGCCCTCACCCAGTATCCCTGCCTGCCTCCCCGACCCTGTGAGTAGTTCTTGGCTTACTTGGCACTGGGGTGGCTCCTCACCACCTTTGCCAGCTCCATCTCATTGTCGAAACTCAGCAGCTGCACCCCATGCTCGGCAGCATACCTGATCTGTGCAATTTGCTTACAGGGACTGGTGTAGATGATCTTACTGGCAGGGACACCAATACGCTGGACCAACTCCATCTCTGCCTGTGGGGTCCCAAGAACAGTGGTAAGAAGGTACCAGGGCCTATTGGACCATGGAGCACAACGAAGCACATAAAGGGGTAAAGTCTTAGTTGCTACTGGGGAGGCCCATAACAAATGGGTAGCCCTTTAAGACAGCAGAGTCACAACCATTAGGACTTTATTGTGATCCACCACTCCCTGACAGGCTACATACAGCACATGGGGAGTGCACTGCACAATTCCAGGGAGCCAGCTCACAGCAAATACGGTGCAAATAGATATTATTATAATTCCTTGGCAGTAAAACATCACATTCTAATGCTGTGTGCCACCACTGGCTGACACCTATAATCCCAGCAACTTGAGAAGTTGAGATTGTTGAGATAGCAATTCTAGGCCTAGCTGGACAAAAAAAAAAAAAATCCATGAGACCTCCTTCTCAACAAAGAGCCAGGCAAGCTGGAGTGTTCCTATTAGCCTAGCTACCTATATTACAAATTCTAACGAGGGTAGATTGCACTAAGGTACAATCCAGCAAAAAAATCAGGGCTGGAGACATGGGTCAGCAGTTAAGAGTATCTGCATAGGTAGCATGAGGCCCTAAGTTCAAATCCCAATACTGCCAAAAAAACACATCCTAACAAAATCAGTATATTCATTATCAGATATCTTTTTAAAAGTCACCTATTAATCCTAGCTACTCAGAAGGCTAAGATCTCAGGATCACCATTTGAAGCCATCCCAGGCAGGTAAGTCTGTGAGACTCATCTCCACTAAACTACCAAAAATAAAGCTGGAAGTGGAGCTGTGTCTCAAGTGATAGAGCACTAGCTTGAGCAAAAAGATCAAGCCCCAGGACTGGTAGAAAGAAAGAAAGAAAGAAAGAAAGAAAGAAAGAAAGAAAGAAAGAAAGAAAGAAATAAAGAAAGAAAGAAAGAAAGAAAGAAAGAAAGAAAGAAAGAAAGAAAGAAAGAAAGGAAGGAAGGAAGGAAGGAAGGAAGGAAGGAGGAAGGAAGGAAGAAGGAAGGAAAGAAAGAAAGGAAGAAGGGGCTGGGAAGATGGCTCAGTGGTAGAGCGCTTGTCTTGCATGCCTGAGCCCCTGGGTTCGATTCCTCAGAACCACATACGCAAAAATGAACAAAGCCGGAAGTGGCGCTATGGCTCAAGTGGTAGAGCGCTAGCCTTGAGTCCCAGGCCCAGAGTTCAAGCCCCACGACCAGACCCAAAAAAAAAAAAGAAAGAAAAAGAAAGAGAGAAAGACAGAGAGAAAGAAAGAAAGAAAGAAGGAAAAGAAAGGAGGGAAGAAGGGACGGAGGGAGAGGGGGAGGGAGGGAGGAAGGAAGGAAGGAAGGAAAGAAATAAAAGGAAAATGTGGTATAGCTAGGCATAGTAGGAGGCTGAGGCAAGAGAATAGGGAGTTCAAGGCCAGCCCAAGCCCATAGCAAGCTCAAGGCCAGCCTGAACTACACATGAGACCCGGTCTCAAAAATAGAAAAAAATAAACAGTAAAGAAAATAAAAAATCTAGACTGGGAATATGGCTTAGTGGTAGAGTGCTTACCTAGCATGCACTCAGTACCACATGAATAGAAAAAGCCAGAAGTGGTGCTATGGCTCAAGTGGTAGGATGCTAGTCTTGAGCAAATGAAGCTCAGGGACAGTGCCCAGGACTGGTGAAAGAAATAAAGAAGGAAAGAAAGAGAAAAAAGGAAAAGGAAAAAAAAGCTAACTAAAAGAACTAGGCCTGTGATTCATATTTTGAATCCTAGGTACTTGGGAAATATAAATCAGAAGGCTCATGGTTCAAGGGCAGCCCAGGCAGAGTTAGCAAGCCCCTATCTCAAGCAATAATTTGAGTATAATGATATGCACTTGTGATCCTATGTGATAAATTTGAACAGGAGGATCGCTATCCACTGTAGCCTAAGCAAAAATGAGACTCTATTTGGAAAATTACTAAAGTACAAAGGACTTGGGATATTGTTTAAGTGGTAGCATGCCTGCCTGGAAAATATGAAGCTTTGGACTCAAACCCTAGTGCTCACAAAAAAAAAAAAAGGTGGGGGGCAGGGGAGGGAGAGAAGGAATAAAGAAAGGTAAAAAAAAAAAAAAACAACAAGGTAGTGCAGGGCCAGGAAGGTGGCCTAGTGGTAGAGTGCTTGCTTCGCATACATGAAGCCCTGGGTTCAATTCCTCAGCACCACATACACAGAAAAAGCCAGAAGTGGGGTCAAAGTGGTAGAGTGCTAGCCTTGAGCAAAGGAAGTTCAGGGTCAGCGCCCAAGCCCTGAGTTCAAGTCCCAGGACTGGCAAAAAAAAAAAAAAAAAGAAAAAAAAAGAAAAAGTAGTACATGCACACAATGGAATATTATATTTCACCTTGAAAAAGAAGAAAGTTCTGTCATCTGTGACAACATAAATGAATCTAGAGGAATATTAAATTAAGTGAAATAAGCCATACACAGAAAGACCAAAACTACATGATCTCACTTATATACAGAATCTACAAAGTCAAACTCAGAGAAGCAGAGTGGATAGTCATTGCCTGTTAGGGGAGGTGGAGTCATGAGGAGATGTGAGTAAATGAATATCCAGTTCCAGCTAGAGGGAATAAATTTAGGACTGATCCTTACATGATAGTGACAATAGGTAGTAGCAGAGTATTACATATTTGGGAATTGCTAAAAAAGGAAGAACTTAGGTTTTCTTATCACAAAAATACAACAAAATGTGATTCATTCATGTGTCAATTTGATTTAGCCACTCAGCAACTTATACATATATCAAAACATCATGTGTGAGCTAGGCACAGGCAGCTCACACCTATAATCCTAACTACTCTGAGATCTGAGGATCACAGTCTGAAGCCACTGGGAGCAGGAAAGTCTGTGAGATTCTTATCTCCAATAAACCATTCAGAAAAAGCTAGAAGTGATGCTGTGGCTCAAGTGGTAGAACGCTAGCCAAAAAAGCTCAGGGACAAACCCAGGCCCCAAGTTCAAGCCCCAGGACCAGAAAGAAAAAAGGAAAAAAAAGAAAAAACAATCACCAAACATCATGTGCATACTACAAACACATAACTATTATTAACTTATTAAGTAAAGAAATCACAATGTTATTTGGTATACTTGAAAGTCTACAAGATGAAGAGTATTTCTGCCACAGATCAACTCAGTTCCCAAGCTCTGTGCTGTATGGGGAGCTGTGCTGGGTGAGTCCACACAGCCTTCTCCCCAGGGCTTCCTCTTCCTCCTCACCTTTCTGTGTTGTTTTGTTTTTGTTTTGTTTTTGTGCTGGTAGTGGGGCTTGAACTTGGGGCCCCATGCTCTCTCTTAGCTTTTTTGCTCAAAGCTGGAGCACTACCACTTAAGTCATACCTCCACCTCCAGCATTTTGGTCATTCCCAGGAGGGGGGGAATGTAGTTGTGGAGCTGAGAGGGAAGGGATGGTAGGGGAAAAACAAAGGAGGAGGCAACAATGCTTGATAAGAAATGTACTCATTACCTTGCTCATGTGATTGTAACCCCTCTGTACAGTATTTTCACAATAAAAAACATACTTAAAAAAAAAGTCTCATAGACTTTCCTGCCTCAGTTGGCTTCCACCTGAAATCCTCAGCTCTCTGCCTCCTGAGTAGCTAGGATTACAAATGTGAGCTGCTAGCATCTGGCTTGTTTATTTGTGGTGCCTAGGATGAACCCAGGGCCTCATGCATGCTAGGCAGATGCTCTACCCCCGAGCTCCACATCCAGCCCTTCCTCCCTTTATAGGACATGGTGCAGCTTGTTTTTTGCATTATAAGGCCAGATATAATGAGGGGAGGGGTGTAGTCTCAAGAAGTTCCTCGATGCTAGAGAAAATTTTCTCTACAGGGCTCATGTTAATGTTGCAGGTTTTGCAAGCCATACAGTCTCTGCCATGACTACCTAACGGCCATGGTGGCATGAAAGCAACCACAGACGTGCCAAAGTGAATGTGCATAGCTAGGATAGGACAAATCAGGGGAACACTGGATTTGCAACCTATTGGAATGGTCTAAGCTCTATTCTACAGAGAAAGAAACATGCTAAGGCTATGAAGCAGCTACCTGGCAAAAGCAACGTCCATACCAAGGTCTGACTCACCACGAATAAGGGGACAAGTCAGGAGAGCCAGTCTTGAAACATGGTAGGAGACAGAAGAGCCATTTGTAACCATCCTAAGATGAATTTGGATTTGGTAACTTTTCAACACCAGGTATTTATATGCATTATTTTATAACTCCTTTAAGTATCCTAGGAAGTATTATCTGGCCCCATTTCATAGAGGAAAAACCTGTCTTGGGTCTGTTGCCTGTGATGACAGTCAATGAACAACATGGGGGACACAAATGCCTATCTCCAGGATTGGACTTATGGCCGTAAAGCTCACTTCCCTGAGGCAAATGTGCCCCCATCCAGAGTTTGGGTGATTGCGCAAATGTGTTTTTTGCACAGTGAGTGAAAAGAGCAATGATGGCACTGAGAGGCTGTGATTGGGCCTTGATCAGCAAATAAGCATATCATTCTAGGAAGGCTTACTATGTGTCACTCTTTGCACAGAAATTGCATCTATACTCTAATTCAATCTTCATAATCATATGAAGTGGGAAGCTGAGGCTCAGAGAGGTTAAGTGACTATCCAAAGTTACACAGCTTATAATGGCATAGCTGAGAAAGTAACTGACAGATCTGTTTCCAGTGGCAGGTATCTTTCGATCATCCATTGACCTGTATGATGCAAACAAGTGAAGAAAGCAGCCAGGGTCTTGGACTGTTCACAGTGTTCAGGCTGTGGGGAATACCAGCAGTCAAAAATGGACTCTGATCCATGGTAGAATGACAAGTAGTCAAAAGTATGAAGGGAGGGTTTATGATGCAGTACAACAAAATGAGAGACAGGTGGACCAAGGTGTGATTGGAAGTGGGGGAAAGACAGTGCTGTGGGGTCAGAACTTGAATGTGAGCCCTATGGGAAGCCTCAGTGGTGGGGGAGGGGGGGAGAGTCTGGGGGGACGGGGGGAGCAGGCAGATCTGGAGCAATGTTCACGCTCATCCTAGGTACTACTTTAGTCTTTAAAACTGGGAGTGTATTTTATTATTAAGTACTTAAAAAAAAAAAAAGAATGCCCTGCTGAATGTTGATAAGAGAGATGAAGAAAATCGAGGACTGTCCTTCAGCCCAGGTCCAAATCCATCCACATCCACATGGGCAGAGCTCCAAAACCACTGGGTTTAAAGTTATTGTGGAACATGATGCACACCAGGAATGTTACAAATTCCCAAAATATTTTAAATACTTTCTCTGGACACTTTGTGTATTTTGAAGTGCTATATACCCACCAAACCCACGATGTGTGATTATCTATGGAGATATAAAGCTAGTGTCTCATTTTCTCTGTGGGTGAATGAATCGATGTATTAGTTGAATAGTTCACAATTACTGTTGAACATAAAGTACTTGTTGAATCCTAGAGGCTCCTGGGTACTTTTAATTAGAGGAAATTCGTTGGAGGAGTAAGAGTAGAGGCTGGGAAGCAGGGCTGAGTTTGGTAACGAGGAAGGAGTGTTTGTATTGGAGGCAGCTGTTATCCAAGGAAAGCTTTTTTGTTGTTTTGTTTTTAAGTGGGAGAAGGGCAAGGGACCTAGGCAAAAAAGAGCAAGGGGTGGAGGTGGGTGAAATGGATGACACAAGTTACTCAGGAAAGAGGTCTGGTAAGCCAGCGTCCCTTTGCCAAGCAATAGCCTGTGTCCCTAGCCCTGGAGTCTGTCCAATGTGTGTCTGTCCTTCCATGAGCCTTAGATCAAGCCAAGCCCATTGGTCAACATCCAGAAAGCCGTGGTGCCATTATGCATGACCAATCACTAAAACTGGCCACAAGAGGGCAGACATACCCCATTAGAAAAAGTTCTAATTCAGGTACCTGGGGATGGAGCCCAGTGGGAAAGCATTTGCCTACCATATTCTCCAGCACAAGGGGCAAGGGAGTTCCAGGAGCCATCTCTTATCTTAGTAACTGCACCAAAAAGTCCACATACCCCCACTCCAGGGATGGGGCTTAGGCCTCTTGCCCTTGATGAAAAATGAGGGCACGGTGTCCCTCATTGGACAAGTGCCAGCTCAGCCACATCCTCCCTGAGGATCTTAGAAAAGACAACAGTAATAGAGGCTGAGAGGACCACATTGGTAAATTCAGGCTGTGACCTCCTAGTGCATAACCCTAGTGAGTCACTCAATCTCTGCCTTCCCTTCTATGTTCAATGTATCTTCCCAGAACTGTTGTCTGAATCCCAGTAATCACCTCACGGGGTTTTTGCAAGAATAAAGTGAGATCATGCACAGAAAAGGCTTGGCAAAGTGCCGGGCCCAGCAGCTGCAGTCAACCAACAGTAGAAGCTTCTACTGTCCCCTACTGTCTTCAATGACTTCTATGCCCAATAGCTGTGCCCTTAGAAAGCCAGTCCCTGAGACTAGAGGACCAGCCATTCACCAGGATTCTACTTAGTGGGGTTTGGATACTGTCCCTTGTAACTCTGCAGGGAGGCCCACCAGGTTATGGAAGGCAGCAAAAGAGGGCAAAGCTCTGGCTCTGCAGTCTCCTTTGAGTGCCTCATAGATTTTCATGTAATAGACACATGAAACAAGTTGTAAGAAAGCCAGGGCCAGAAGAGGAGGCTCATAGACTATAAACAGCAAAGAGCAAAAGCATTCAGCCTTTGGCAAAGGTTAGTTTATACATTCTGAGCATCTTATCCTATATACACTTGTCCCTCAGCTGTGGCTCCAGCCCTGTCATCCTTCCCTGGCTGGCTCTCCTCCCTTCTCCTCTGGGAATACTTTCTAGAACCCTCCTCACAACATCTAAGCCATACTACCAACTAGGGAGTTAAAAGGGGTTTGCCTCAGAACCATCATGACTAGTTGTGAATGATGGCAGTGCCAATGTCACAAACCACTGCCTAGAGACTTGCTTCAACCTCAGGTTTCTACATCTATTAGTTCCTCTACCTGGCAGGCTCTTCCTTACTTCTCCACCTGGCTTGACCTCCTGCTTCCTTTAGGTTTGTATTCAAATCTGGCAAGCCTTCCTGGATCAAACTGTCATTCAGCATTCCCTGCTTCCCACGTATAACACCATACATTTTCACTGTCTGTTTATTCTTTAGAATACCAGCTCCAAGAAGGAAAGGCTTTTTTAAAATTTGTTTTATTCTGGCCTATATTCTCACCTAGTATATATTTGGCAGCAGTATTTGCTTAGTGATTATTTGCTAAATGAATAAATGAGTCATGCCCAAAGCTGTACCTTGAGGAAACTTCATAGATCAAGGCTTTTTTTTTTTTTTTAAGCTAGTAAGGACCGAAGGAAAGTAGATGAACCAAGCATTCAACTCAAGGTCTGCCTGGCTCTACAGCAGTCCCTCCCCAAGCAGAGTCAGCTATAACACCCTAGTTCAATGACTGCTGAGTCACAATATGTAAGCGAAGTCCACAAAAGACAGCAGTAAGAAATTAACCTCTAATTAACAGCAGAAATCAAGTTAGAATTTGCAGCTACAACAGCAATAGAATTGTACAAGGAGGGGCTGGGAAGGTGGCTCAGTGGTAGAGCGCTTGCCTTGCATGCATGAGGCCCTGGGTTCGATTCCTCAGCACCACATAAGCAAAAAGAAAAAAGCCGGAAGTGGCGCTGTGGCTCAAGTGAGAGAGCGCTTGCCTTGTGCTGAAGAGCTGAGAGATAGCACCCAGGCCCAGAGTTCAGGCCCCATGACTGGATCCCCCCAAAAAAGAATTGTACAAGGATTACTTAAGAAAAATACACATGGTTGATTATTTAAAAAAAACAATATAGAAGTATTTGTTTTAATTAAAATAGCATAGATAGCTATTAAAACTTCCAACTGAATTTTTTAAAGAAAAAAAAATTAAAACCTCTACTTTTTCTACTTAAGGATATACAGGATCCAATTTGGAACGTCAAGGCTGACAAATTTTATATGCATTTCCTCCTCCTTCCTCCCTGCTGCCTCCTCCTGGTGGGTGGCCTTCCTAAAGGACAGTGGCCAACTGCAGGTCACTCTTGTTCCCCAGGATCCACCCCCAGCAACAAGGCCACACTTGGCAGGTGTTAATGGTCAGTGCATGGGTGGGGTCAGGAGCTCACCTTGTTAGCACAGCTGAAGCCCAGCCCCAGCTCAGCCAGGACCTTCAGCACACCCAGGCTGCTGTTGCACTTGACAGCGTAAAAGGGCCGGACTCGAGGCAGGCACTTCAGAAAGCAGAAATGCTTCCTCACTACAGCACCCAGGTCAGCCACGAAGAAGGCAGCAACCTTATCCTATACAAGAGGCATATGGATGTGAGACACACACACCCCCACACACCCAGCTCCCTCCCTGTACATGCTCCTCCCCCTCCCCAGTTCAGCTCTAGCCTGTTGTCATTGAAGGGGGAGGATGTTCCCCAAGCCTCCAGGAGGATGGAAGGCAAACTCCTCAGCCTGAAATTCAAGGCTCTGTAATCCTGCACTATAGACCTTCTTTACCAATGCAGACAAA
>NW_027204499.1:0-12500 GCF_024711535.1 Dipodomys merriami
ACTAGAGAAAACAGCCACTCCTTCTTCTGTGATACTCAAAGCAGATCTCCCTCCCATTGAACTAGCCTGGGAGGAGGATCATAAAATCCTGGGTAAAGCAGAGCATTTTTCTGCTTGCTCAAACAAACTGACGTAAGAAACCAATCAAGCCACAGGAATATCAAACACCACAAACAGACGAGAGACTCCAACTAGAGACTGGTTAAGGACACAAGGGAGATACAGGATCTTCCCATTTCCAAAAAACTCAAAGAACTCTTTTTTTGTACCATTTATAAAGAAATTTTTTCTAAAACTGTTTTTAATTTTTTTCATTTTGAACTTTAAAAAATGTGTTTTCTATTAACTTTTTTCTTCCTCATAATTTTTATTTTAGGGGTATATGTATGTGCTTTTTTTCTTTTTCTTTTAAAAATTTTTTTATGTTTAGCTTTATTGATCTTTTGATTCGTTTTTTTCTTTCCTTCTCATTCTTTTCACCTTTTTCTTCTCTTTCATTCTTCTTTGTGTTATTTAATTGATGTTCTGCTCTTCCTCAGATATACCCATAGTCGATTATTAGACATTATCCCCCATTGTGTACACATTTAATCCAAAAATTTATTACTCAATTCCAAACCTCTTAGACTTAAATTCCTTAATAGCAGTACTATCTCTTTACACTTATATAATATTTTAAGCATGTTTATTTTTAAGTTTTTCACATCTCCTTTCTATCCCTACCCTTCTCTTATCCTATCCATATTCTCTGAATATTGTGTTTTTAGTTTGCATAATTTTTAAGTATTTAAGTGTTTCACGTTTTAACTTTTAAATTTTGTTTTTCTATTTTTTCTTGTCTCTTTTTCCTCTTTCTTCTTTTTTTTCTCTCTCTATTATCATTCTATCCAACCTATTTCCCGCTTAGAAATTAGGACTTCGTTAAATTAACCTTCCCTCTGTCTGTCCACATCCCTCTATTCCTATTTTTAACCACATCTCTCCCTAAACCTAATAATGTCTGGTTTGCCAAACTATTCTTTGCGGTTCGTAACCCATTAATACATAGGTGTTGGATGTTGAATAGATATATCTGTTGAATTAGATCGTATCTGCAGGCTTTGATTTTGAAACTACAGATTTTAGTTGATGCTTGCTTTAAGATAGTGTTCTAGCACAAAACTGGTGTTACTTTCATCCCAAATAGGCAGGGCTAAGAACACTCAAAGAGAAATACAGGAAATGCGTGAAGGGGAGGAAGCTAATCAAAGAGTAATACAGGAATTGAGAGCGCAGGATAAGAATACACAAAGATCGCTAAAGGCATTCATGGAATCCATTAACAAAGACTGAAGGAAGTCAGGGAGACCACAAAGGGAATGCTGAGTGGAACCCAACAGAAGGAATGAGAGTCCAAGGAAACCATAACCAATCAACTAAGTGATTTGAGAATAAACACTGAACACCAAATTAAGGAAGTAAAGCAGCTCATACAAGATCTAAAACAAAGATCCAACAAAGAATTTGAAGCAATCAAAGCCAACCAACTAGAAGGAAAAGAAATTAAAAGCAAAGTAGAAAGTCTTGATAGTAGGTTAGACTAAAATTGATTTTCGGAGATTGAAGACAGCCTAGATATTATAGAGAAAGAACGTACAACCATCTAAGACAAATCCAAGAAAGGGGATAGATCTACTCAACACTTGGAAGACACCATAAGAAGGCATAATCAGAGGATAATTGGTGTAGAGGAGCACCTAGAGACAGAAGTTAATGGTCTGGGAAATTTAACAGGATCCTAGCAAAGAATTTCCGAAACATGTAAAAAAAATAGGCCTATTCAGATAGAAGAAGCTTTTATAACTCCAATTACACCAGACCAGAACAGAACAACCCAGCATCACATTATAATCTTCACAGGATCAATTGATACCAAGGAAAATATCCTTAAAGCTGTCAAGGAGAATAGATAAATCACTTAGAAAGGGAAAACAATTAGAATCACCTCAGATTATTCAGCAGAGACAATTAAAGCAAGAAGAGCCTGGAATGATGTACGCCATACCGTAAAGACAAACAACTATCAACCATGTTTATTGTACCCAGCTAAACTCTCCTTCATAACCAAAGGTCAAATAAAAATTTTCCATAGCAAAGAAAAAATTGAAACAATTTGTCTCCATCAAACCAGCCCTACAAATGATTCTTAAAGTTATCTTACACATAGAAAACCAACAAGACCACAAAAAGGCAAAGAAACCGCAGCCAAACTGAGAATCCAAGAACCATAGAAAAAACCCAGTTGCCACAGCCCCCAAGAAGGTGGATAAAATAGCAGGAACTCTCAAATAATTCTCAGTTCTATCTCTCATCATTAACGGAATTAACTCTCCAATTAACTGACATAGACTGTCTAGTTGGATTAAAAAGCAAGATCCTTCTATCTGCTGCCTTCAGGAGTCACATTTTGCCCAAAAAACAAAGACATTTTCAGTGTTAAAGGCTGGAACAAAATCTACCAAGCAAACGGCTCCCATAAACAGGTGGGAGTTGCAATCCTAATATCAGATAAAATAGATTTCAAATTGAAATTCGTGAGAAGAGATAAAGAAGGTCGCTATATACTAATAAAGGGATCTCTCCTTCAGGAAGATATTACAATTCTAAATATCTATTCGGAAAAAAATGGAGCACCCAAATTTATCCAAGAAACACTACTTTCCCTAAAATCCCATATAGATCCAAAGACATTAATTGTTGGGGACTTTAACACACCACTTTCCGCACTAGATAGTTTAACTTGGCAAAAACTCAAGGGAGAAACCGCAGATCTAAACACCTGCATAGATCAAATAGAATTAATAGATATCTACCAAATATTTCACCTAGCAGCATCAGAATACACGTTTTTCTCAGCAGCAAATGGAACATTTTACAAAATAGACCACATTTTAGGCCACAAAGCAAACTTGTCCAAATTCAGAAACATTGAAGTTATTCCTTGTATTCTCTCAGACCACAAGGGAATAAAATTAGAACTCAACACCAAATCAAAAATTCCTGTAACACATGGAGGTTAAAAAACACACTTCTGAATCACGAGTGGGTCATGGAAGAGATTAGAAAAGAAATTCAAATGTTCATGCTATTCAACAAAAATGAGCACACAAATTACCAGCTCCTCAACATATGGGGCTTGATCTCACTGCCTGGGAACTGTCTAGGAGTTGAATTGGCTAGTGGCTGCTGCACTGAAAATCACCCATTCATGAAATTCTAGGCCTTGAGTTTAGATCCCAGCACTGCCAAAAATGTAATCTTGGAGTGAGAAGCTGAGCATGACAGTTTTCTTTCTCTTTGAAAGTAGTCGGTGACAGGTAAGATGTATAATTCAGGTGCAAATCTATATGCTATGTAATAGGATGTCATAGGTGTAATAATTGTCACTACAATAAATAATGAAGGGTTTAATTAGTGTATAATTTTAAATAAAATTAGATGAAATAATTCTAGGATATGTATTAAGTTTTATTAATATTTTATTAACCATTAACACAATAAAAATTGCATGGAGAAGTTCCAGGAAGATGGCGGAGGAGAAGCTGGAATCTAAACAAGCTCTCACAGAGAAAGCAGTTTTAGAGTTCCAGTGAACAGTCCCAAGCCAGAGAATAACACCAAGTGTGCCATCACAGGACAGAGAGTCAGGCCAGAGAGGGAAAATCCAGGCAAGGAGACACATCTGAGCTCTTGCCAGCAGCCGCCACTGCAACAGCTGCAGTGGCAGCGGCGGCCGCGGCCATACCTGAGGCACAGAGAGTCCAGTATGAAGGAGCCAGACACAGCGGACAAGCTGATTCTACTCAACACCAGCAAGAACCGACAAGGAGCAGACATCGTCATCCTCCAGTTCGCAGACCAGAGACGACCCAGGAAGCAAGACTCAGCGTGAGTAGAAGCCTGACGTCCTCAATCCTTCTCAGGAAGCAGAGGAGGGAAGGCCACTCCTCCCCCCCCAGTACCGGAGATCTCCATCTTGCATACCGACAAAGCTTGGCGGAGCTGCTAGCTCCAACTCAAGCCTTGGAATAAAACGAGTCATTTAAGAGATCACAAGAACTTAACGGCGGTGTGACCTGCCAGACTCAGCTCCAGGGAAAAGTCACCCAGCTCGAGCACCAGTGCTAGGAGTGGCTTTCTTCACTGGGTAATCAGAGCCAGAGGCTTCTCCTCCCTCTAGCAGCCTCGACAATCAATTGAAGTTCAGTAACAGAAACCCTGAGAGTGGCTCCAGGCTGGGGTCTGTGAGTTTTTCACAAACTAGCCACCAGGAAAAGCTACTGTCTGTTTAAAGGCCTCAACTCTACCCAGAACCTAGCCTCATCACTGCATCTCCCTCTTTTGTGATACTCAAAGCATATCTGCCTCCCAATGAACTAGCCTGGGAGGAGGATGGAAAACAATTTTTTTTCAAAAAAGGCAAAAATCCTGGGTAAAGCAGAACATTTTTCTACCTGTTTGAACAAACTGACTTAAGAAACCAACCAAGCCACAGGACCAAAAGCAGACCAGAGACTCCAACAAGAGGCTGGTTAAGGACACAAGGGAGAAACAGAATTTTTCCCACCCCTCCCAAAAAAATCAAAGAACTTCTTTCTTCTTCTTCTTCTTCTTCTTCTTCTTCTTCTTCTTCTTCTTCTTCTTCTTCTTCTTCTTCTTCTTCTTCTTCTTCTTCTTCTTCTTCTTCTTCTTCTTCTTCTTCTTCTTCTTCTTCTTCTCCTTCTTCTCCTTCTTCTCCTCCTCCTCCTCCTCCTCCTCCTCCTCCTCCTCCTCCTCCTCCTCCTCCTCCTCCTCCTCCTCCTCCTCCTCCTCCTCCTCCTCCTCCTCCTCCTCTTCTTCTTCTTCTTCTTCTTCTTCTTCTTCTTCTTCTTCTTCTTCTTCTTCTTCTTCTTCTTCTTCTTCTTCTTCTTCTTCTTCTTCTTCTTCTCCTCCTCTTCTTCTTCTTCTTCTTCTTCTTCTTCTTCTTCTTCTTCTTCTTCTTCTTCTTCTTCTTCTTCTTCTTCTTCTTCTTCTTCTTCTTCTTCTTCTCCTCCTCCTCCTCCTCCTCCTCCTCCTCCTCCTCCTCCTCCTCCTCCTCCTCCTCCTCCTCCTCCTCCTCCTCCTCCTCCTCCTCCTCCTCCTCTTCTTCTTCTTCTTCTTCTTCTTCTTCTTCTTCTTCTTCTTCTTCTTCTTCTTCTTCTTCTTCTTCTTCTTCTTCTTCTTCTTCTTCTTCTTCTTCTGCTTCTTCTTCTTCTTCTGCTTCTGCTTCTGCTTCTGCTTCTGCTTCTGCTTCTGCTTCTGCTTCTTCTCCTCCTTTGTTGGAACAGGCACCCAAAAAGCCTCACTCCTGTACAGCTGTGAAACAGACAATTCATCTGGGGGCAATTGGTGAGGATGAATGTGGGTGGGCTCTGAAGTCAAGGAGAAAAAGGCCTCTTTGTAACCCAAGCTCTGTCTGTCCCAGTGCTCTGTTTTGACAGGAAGCCTTCATTTGTGCCACCTCCCAGTGGCAGGCCAAGTTCCCTGCACTTATCCTGTCTTTGTTAAACTATGTCCCAGTGTTGAAACAAGTTGCTACAATTAATTCAAGAGTCCTTCTGGCAGAAAAGTTAGGGAGCCGAACCTAATGAAATGATTCATTATCGGCAACAATGCATCCCTCGGTTTCCAGAAGCTTGCTAAATCTAAGTACATATGTAATATCACAATGTTTCTGGTCATCTAGTGCTGGTGAAGCTCATCAGGTTTTGAAACCTTTGACCTCTCCTAGTTGGGCCTTGGGTGGCTAGGTTTTGCGGTTGAACACAGGGCCAGGGTGCTGATCGTAAGCTCAGAGCAGAAGCACTTTGCTTTACCATTTGGTGTCACAGCTTTACTTCTGGTATCTTCGTGTGTGTGTGTGTGTATGTGTGTGTGTGTCTGTGTGTGTGTGTGTGTGTGTGTGTGTGTGTGTGTGTGTGCGCGCATACACCAGTTCTAGAGATTGAACTCAGGAGCTGAGCACTATACCTGAGTTTCTCCTGTACGAAGATAACACTTTCCCACTTGAACCACAGAGACACTTCAGGCTTTTTTTCTAGGGATGTGTTACTGAGGATTCAAACCCAGGGTTTCGTATATGCAAAGCACTCCACCCCTAAGACACATTTTCAGCAATCCACTTCAGGTTTCTTGCTTTCTTTGCTTGTAATTTGGAGGACTTGAAGTCTGGGCCTGGGTGCTGTCTCTGAGCACTTCAGCTCAACTCTAGCACTCTACCACTTGAGCTACAGCACCCGCTCAGGCTTTCTGGTGACTCACTGGAAATAACCATCTCAAGGAATTTCCTCTCCAGGCTGGTTTGGACCCTGATCCTTAGCTCTCTGCCTTGTGAGCAGCTAGGATGACAGACGTGATTCTGTGGCACCTGGCTTCCATTTCAAATTGCTAAATGGTGAGTAGGAGGTAATAGTCTCATGGGACCTTTTGTGTCCGGGATAGTTTGAACCCAGATTATCAGATCTCAGCTTCCTGAGTAGGCATGATGACAGACCTCAGTATATATGCCTAGGGTCCTTGACTCCATGTGATAAGGCACTAGCCATGAACTCAACAGGGAAAGGTCAGTGTCCTGAGTTCAACATTTACGACCAAGAAAAATAAACCAAAACAATTGTCTGCAGGAGGCAACTCATTAGAGTTCAGTACATACATAATTTTGGCCCTGACATGGGGACATATCTGAGCCTCAACTTTCTCATGTGCACAATCATCTTACTTGTGGAACTTTACAAGGACCAGCAGGTGGATGAACGTGTGATGCACTCTGTGTTGTGTGTGTGTGTGTGTGTGTGTGTGTGTGTGTGTGTGTGCGTGTGTGTATGTGTGTGTGTGTGTTTCAGGGAAGGCTTTCAGGAGAAGTGATACCTCTCTGAAGAATGAGCAGATACCAGGTTAAGGTGAAAGACTCAGCACACAACACCTCATGAAGGACTCATCACATAGCTATATCCCACAAGCTGTCATTATAATTAGGGTGTTTTCATCAGTATCACCAATTTTTCAGAAACACTTCACAAACTGCACAAAGTTCACATCTAATGGCTTAAAGGGGTGGGGTTGTTTTAAGGGGGAGTTAGCCATGGGCATTGCACTCAAAGTTTGGGGCTACTGTCCTAAGACGTTTAGCTCAAGGCTAGAGCTCTAACACTTTGAGCCACAGCTCAGAGTTTCGCAGACTTCCTGCCAGGGCTGGGATTTAAACCCACCAGTGTCAGACCTCAGCCCTGGACTATCTTGGATGATAGGGGTGAGTGAGCCAGCAGCATCTGGTTCCGTGGAGCTGGGTTGCAGCAGTTTACCTCTGGTTAAGTCAGATTAGATAGCAGCTGTCAGCACCAGACTCCCAGCTTGCTATGTGATATTTGCAGTCCTATCCTTATATCATTGCAATCACAACCTTCTTTTATTTTTTTTATTTTTGGTGCCAGTCTTGGGTCTTAAGTAAGGGTCTAAACACAGTCCCTAATCTTTTATGCTCAAAGCTAGTGCTTACTGCTTGAGCGACAACACAACTTCCAGACTTTTCTGTGCATGTGGTAGCAAGGAATTGAACCCAGGGCTTTGTATGTACTAGAGGAGCACTCTACCACTGAGCTCCAGGAGTGACAAGTATATAAACAGATAAATGTGTAGATTGGTAGATAGATAGGTGTATATGTATAAACTAAGAGAGATGTCTGTATTATGAATTTGCATATACCATATTACTACTAATTATTGGCAACTAAATTATTCCTTCCTTTTTTAATCATCATGATTGAATACATAATAAAGTATTAATTGAAAATTATTCAATGTAGTATAATTGTGTAAAATTTTATAATATAAAAAATACACTACTAATTTAATTGTTACTTTTATAACATTCCATTTGTATGGATATATCATCAGAATGGGTTTCTCAGAACCTCCCACCATTCATTAGTGGCAGTCCCGGGATTAAAACTCCAGGGCAAAGTTGCTGGTTTTGGCTATGGCTTCCCTAATAGCCCACCAAACATCAGCAATGCAAGGTCATGTGCACTTTCTGGGCCTTGTCATTTAGACTCAGGATGGTCACAATACAAAGCAAAAAAATTAATATCACCTTCTTGAACTTCTCAGTTTTATACTTCTCCTTCTTTTTTTTTGCCAGCCCCGATATTTGAACTTGGGTCCTAGAATCCCAGGTTTGGTTGTGGCAGAGGTGCAAAGACCTAAGTTCAAGTCTTGTGCTTGGTCAAAAAAAATAATCATAATAATAATAAGGCCCTGGCTTGGAATTTGCACTATTTTTCTAGCAGGCATGGGATTTGAACTTGGGACCTAGTTAAATCTGTGACATTGGGGGTGAAGTGGAAGCTCACCATCCTTGTAGACAAGAAATTCAGACCAGTTCCCTAGGGCCTGAATTCAAGCATCAGCACTGGAAAAAATAATATTCGTATATGAGATCTATTTACATACATCGGTTTACTGTGTATGATGTTTATTACCATTATTTATGTAGTATTATTACACATATAACACTTCATTTATTACATCATATCACCTAGATTATATTTGCATATAGATTATACATCGTACTGAGACCTAGGACTTTCACAGAGAAGGAAACAAATGTGTCAAAATTGGCTTCTTACTCCACAAATAAATTTTTGGCCATGCTGGGATTTCAACTCACTGCCTACAATGCCCAATCCATAAATTGGGTCACAGTCTTAACACAACAGCCTCCAGGAAACTGAGCTGCCAGAAAATTCTGAGGACCTTTGATCAAGGCACCGTAGTGCCCAATATATACATTGATAGATATGTATATATGTATGTGTGTGTATATATATATATATATGTATATATATATATATATATATATATATAAAGAGAGAGAGAGAGAGAGGGAATGTGAGGATATTAAATGATATATATATATATATATATATTATTACCAATTATTAGTTATTACATTATTCCACCATTTTATAAATATCATGATTGAATACTTATAAAAGCATTCATTAAAAATTAGTTAAAATCTTTCCATTAGGGGAATCAAACCATGGTGCTAAAATAGAAGATATAAATCCAATAATATTTGTGTGGCATTATGAAATAGAATCATGAATCAACTGCAAATTTAATTATTACTTTTATAGCATTCCATTAGCAGTCATACGAATAGGAATGAGTTTGTCAGAATCTCCCTCCATTTGTGGGTGGCAGTCCTAGCATTCGAACTCCAAGGCTGGGTAGTTTACTTCGAATGCAAACCATTGGAATGACACCGTGAAGATTTCAGATTGTCACAATTGAAAAAAGAACAACAAGAAGAAAAGAAATCCAGGTGTCAATGGCTCTTGCCTATAATCTTAGCTCCTCAGGATGCTGAGAATGTAGAGAATGCCATTTTGAATTCAGCAAGGGCAGGAAAGTCGGTGACACTCTTATTTCTAACAGATCACCAGAAAAATAAAAATAAATAAAAATAAAAAAATGAGTGAAATTGTGGCTCAAGTTTCACAGTGCTACTCTGGAGCAAAAAGAGCTCAGAGACAGGGCCTAAGCTCATGGTACAAACACAGAACTGCCCCCTACAAAAGGAGGCAATCACTCCATGTCTCTGTGTATGGATGGATGATGTATGGATAATGGGCATTCAGCAGGTTGCCCATGCTCAGCCCACCCAACTTGGGCAACCCGGGACAAGCCCTCAGATTTCCTAGGCTGTAGGAGTGGTTGAAGGTTCTGGATACATATTATCTATCCCTATGTAGAATGTGAGCCTAGACATCTAGGGCCTGGTGGCTCTCACTCATTCATCATTCCTCATTGCACAGTCACAGACTGGTCCAAAATGTCGGCAAAGTTATGAAATATTCAGCGATTTCTATGCCAAAAGGGGTAAGCCAATAAATCCCACCCTCATAACTCTGGTTACAAGTCAGCCTTGGGCTGTGTATGTGGATTAGCGGTAGAGAGGTTACCAAGCATGCACGAAGCCCTGGGTTTGAATCTTCAGTAATACAGAAACAGAAAAAGCCAAAAGTGGCACTGTGGCTAGCCTTGAGCAAAAGAAGCTAAGGAACATACCCAGACCCTGAGTTCAAGCCCGATGAACAGCAAAAAAAGAAAAAAGTGAGCCTGGTGAGACATATTCTTCTGTGTCTCAGGAGGGTCGAGGTGCGAGGTAAGAGGTAGAGAGCAGCTGCTGGTGGCTCACCCCTGTAATTTCAGCTATTCAGGAAGTTGAGATCTGAGGATCACAAGTACAAGCAGGAAGGTCTACATGAGACACTTTTCTCCAATTAAACATCCAAATAGCCAGAAGTAGAGCTGTGGTTCAAGTAGTAGACTGCTAACCTTGAGCAGAAAAGCTAACGGATAGCGTCCAGGCCATGAATTCAAACCCCAGAATGTGAAGACTCCGGGTCTATGTTGAGGGGTAAGAATGAGGCAGGCTCCAGCCTCAGGATTATCTGAGGACTGTGTTTGGGATTAGGAAAGCTCTTGGAATGCCAGGCTAGAGAGGGAAAATGTTCTCTCTCCCTATCTCAAAACACATGTCACAGACTCCTGGGCTAGAGAGGGAAAATGTTCTCTCTCCCTATCTCAAAACACATGTCACAGACTCCTGGGAGCTGAGGAAGTGGCTCTTCTGCTTGCTTAAGCATAGATGAACAATTGGTCAAGCATTTTCCTGAGATTGGAGAAGTAGTTTTAGCTTTCTCTAAAATAGTTTAGATAATAATATACCTAGACATTGTCTTATAGGTTAAGTAAAAATGTATCTGTTGAAATTTTTGTGTGAATGTCTTCTGATCAAATCTTGGCAAAGATTATGCTTGCTTGTCTTTAAATACCCACTAACAATAAAGCACAGCATGCAGTGGCAATTGTTTGCACGCTGCATCCCCTGTGTCCTGGTGATATTGTGACCCTTATCCAGGGACCCCAATACACTAGACGTTGACACCAGAACTGACACACACACACACACACACACACACACACACACACACACACACACACACACACCAAGATAGAGCATTTGCCAGTAAGTCTGCACAATTCTACATCTAGAGAGAGATAAGAAGGAAAGATTTGCTCCAGAAGGTGATATAACCAGTGCCAAAATTCCACAGGAGTTCTAAGGCTTGGAACAGGACAGAGAGCCTCAGGCAGAAGGCACAGAATGGGTAAAGGTCCTCCGGTGTGGTGTAGAGCAGGTGGTGTGTGTGAAATGAAGGTTCTGTGGCTTCAGACAAGTTTGGCAGGACATTCAAGGCTGGGTCAAGGTTTGTACTTCAGGCACAGGTATGAAAGAGTGTGAAGTCCCAGAGTGGGGCTCAGGGGGAAGATTAGATCTTTTTCACCATGGACCCTAGTCATTTCCTGTGGCTGGAAGCCTATTTTTCACAGCTCCTGACCCTTAGGCCTCCTTTGCATCTGTCATGGGCGCAGTGTGGATCTGAGCAGTAAATCAACTTCTCAGACCACAGTTTGGGGCAAGGAGGTCCAAAAGCTGCAAGATGGCATGGCAGGTAACATCTGCTCATGCGGTATCACAAGAGTGCAAATCTGTCAGGCACATCCTGAGTGGGTGTTGAGTTGGGCTCATGAAAGACTTGTGGGCTCACCAATGCACAGCCAGCTGGCTGCTGCTTGTAGCAGTTGCTATCCCAGGAGTCCCAGGGCTCAGAGCCCTGCTTTCCTCACCAGTGCTCGGGGACAGATGAAAGTCTGCAATCGTTGGCCTACTACAAAGGAGCATCCATAGTGTCGTTTCCCTTGGCTCTGTGTCCCCGTGCAAGGATGGAGGGGCAGGTTCCATCGAACTTACTGCCATGGTGCAGACCCCTCAGCCCAAGTACTTAGGGAGAAACACTTGAACTGGCTAAAGAGTTTACTACTACTATTCCTCAGGACTTCCCCCAGTTCTGGCTCAGGTCATCATTACCGCCTTTCTATGTGTGGGTGCATCTTAGAATTAGGGCTTGAACTCAGGGCAGGGGATCTGTCCCTCAGTTTTTTTTCATTCAAAGCTAGCACTCTACCACTTGAGCCACAGTTTTTCTTTCAGCTTTTGGGTGGTTATTGAGAGAGGAGAGTCTCACACACTTTTCTAGCTGGGCTGCCTCTGAATCGCAATGCTCAGATCTCAGCTACTCAGATCTCTGAGTAGCTAGGAATATGAGAGCATGACCTAATAGCACCTGGCCACACTCTCCTTCTTGGCTAATGACAGAGGACCTCTCTCCCAGCCTAGCACCCACGTACAGTTACCCCTCCTACCCCACTCCTATTCCTCCAGGCTTCACAGGAATCATACCCTCCCCTGAGGTCAAAGAAATAAGATCAGGTTTGAGCTTTTTGTTCTCCACACAGTCAGTAGCTGCAGAGAGCTGATATGTACTGTAGTTCAAGTGGTAGAGCACCAACCTTGTGCAAACCAGCTAAAGGAT